>NC_056746.1:1458666849-1458834349 GCF_019279795.1 Protopterus annectens | reverse complement strand
AGGGGAGAAATTTGCACTGAACCTGTCTGCCAGTATGTTGGCAATGTCTGTGGGTTCAGTGATTTTTATCATTTTGGACTAATTCTGAGCATATCTGGGAGTTTCCACCCAGGTTTCTAACATAGCTAAAGAAGGCTTTATGATTGTCTTTTGTGTCATTAGCGATTTTTCTCTCAAAGTTGGCCTTGGATGATTTTATGAGTGATCGTAGTTTTTTGCTAGTATTGATCAGAGATGCCTTCCCATTTAGGGATTTTGCTCTGTCATGTAGTAGCTTTCTCCTCTTGTTGTAGAGTTTGTTTATGGCTGGAGTCCACCAGACCGGGCGCCTGCCTTTGGTGGAAAGGGTCTTGATTTTATTAGGGATTGCTTGATCCATACATTCCTGAGGTGCTCGTAGAAGGCATTTGTAAGGGTTTCAGCAGCGTGGGTTGTGGTTTCCACTGACTCGGGGGCCTTGAAGGATACCACTCCAGTCTTAAGAAGTGTGAAGTTTGCTTTTGAGAAGTTCTTCACTGTGGTCTTTTTTGCGGGGGGTGGGGGCGGGATGTGGATCTCCAGTGAGATTAATTTATGGTCTGATCTCACCAATGAGGGATATGCTTCCGGTGTGGAGCATTTTGTCCCCATGTTTGTGATGATCAGGTCTAGTATATTTTCTCCTCTTGTGGGAATGGTGACTAGTTGTTCCATAGCATTTGAGTTTATGAACTCAAGGAACCTTTGGGCTAGGGTGTTGGGGCTTGAGTAATGTTCCCAGTCTATGTTTGGGTAGTTGAAGTCACCCAATATGATGGTGTTTGGAGAGACATTCATACTCTCCAGTGTCTTCAGGAAGGCTGTGTGGGTTTCCTGAGTTTGAGAAGGTGGTCTGTAGCATGTTACAAACTGTAGGGCAGTTTTACCTATGGTTAATTGCACCTGGATGGTCTCCGATGCTTAGATGCGTTGCCACTAACCTGGAGATGTGGGTATCCTTTATGAATATGGATACCCTCCTTTGTGGTTCGGTCCAGATTTTGGGGCGGAGCATGATATGAGGTATAACCTGATAGTGCTGGGGTGCTCTCAGGAGCCTTGAACCAGGTTTCAGTCACAGCACAGACATCGATGTTCTCCATACTGAGGAGGGCTTGAGGTGCATCTTGAGGTTTAGACTTCTGGCATTGAGCAGTATTACCCTTAGTTTTTCTCCATTTTTGTTTTCTAGGGCGGTAGGTTTATCATTTGAGCCTTGCCTAAAAAAGGCACTATGGGGGTGGCAAGAGCCTTTGCCAATATCCGGAAGCCCAGGGGTGGCAGGTGCAAGCCGTCCCTTGCGAAGCAGCGTGGCTTGTCAAGCATGTCATCCCAGGCAGACAGACATTGGATCCCCTTAGAATGAACCAGTAATTAAGCCAATTATTAAAGCTGATCATTTTGTCTCTGTATTGTGGCATCATTTTTGGTGACGGTAGGATACTGCTCAGGGTCAGGGTCATACCGGCCTGGGCTACATAATCTGAGAGCTCCTCTATGTCTCTTTTCATGTAGTCCAGGGAGGTACGTCTCAGGTCGTTCACACCGGCATGGACAATGACTGAGTCATACTTGTACTTGCTGTGGAGTGACCTGAGTGCTTGTGTTATGTGGCGGATTATAGCGCCTGACAGGCAGCTTACTGTGATCTTTTCCTTGTTCGGTCTGGTGAGTGGGACGTCAGTATGTCTGACTATGGAGTCACCTATAACAAGTGTGTCTGGCATTGTGTTTGGCCTTAAGGGCTGTGACTGTTTAGCACACTGACTTTGAGAACTATGTGTTGCATGTCTTATGTCTTGAGGTGGCAGTTGCTTGGGTGTCTGCTTTGGAGGCCTCTGTAGTTTTGGTAGATTTTTGATCAGTGCCTCCGAGTATGTCTTTGTGTGTTTATGTGTTTGTTTTGCAGTTGTGATAGTTCTATGTGAAACTGGGTTTGTGGTGTGCATGGTTTCCTTCTCCTCCTGTCTGGTCTTGCCAGTCCTGAGTTGAGAGAGCTCAGCCTCCAGTTTGGCTATATAGTTGCATCTCTCACATGTATTTGTGTTTTGTGGGAGAAGGAGTGGGTTGTCTGTGTACATGAAGCAATTGTAACATTGCCTCAAGATGCCCAGATTCACCAGCTGAACAGGAGAGGACGCTAGCAACTGACCCTTCGACATGCTAGAAAAAGTGAAAAAGTTTGCTGTGTAACTGAGTCAGAAGGGACCTATAGGGAAATGGGTACTCAAGAGGTTCTAGGCTAATGTAGTACTTTGTTTAGTATACAAGTACTTTACCTATATAAAAATGCTTTAGGAGCAAGTGCTGAGCTTTTGAGATAGAGAATAGACTGTTTAGATTGCAAGTAGAGAAGTTCTAAGGGAAAAATTGAAGAGCAGACTTTACGGAGCCAGAAATAGTTTAACCTTGTTTAACCGGCGCTGCCCGATGGTGCTCTATGGGCAACTCCGCTAAATCACGCAAAAGCGCTAAAGCGGGCTTTATAGCAGGGGGTTGAAAAGAGCTAGGAATTGACCCAAAATGGCCAATAGACTACAAGTTTCTGGCTGGAACCACTGCTCTAGGGACAAATAGGCTGCTTAGTGCTCCCCACTCCCACTGGTGAACAAAGAAGTTTCCCTTTATCCAAATAAGGATATGGAATAGCACAGGAACCAAGCCAAAGCCCAGAGATCAGCAAACTCTGAAGACTGGACTATTCTAGTTCAGTAAGGCGGAAAACAAGATTTTTTTTTTTTTGCAGAAAACAGAGGAAAAACAGACAGTAAATGCTATAAATGCTTTTAACGGCTAGCGCTTGAGTGTGTTAGCCTGCAGGTAAAATTAAGCAACAAATAACTTTTTAAAAGTGCAAAACAGTTAATCAACACAAAAACAGTTTAAATAGAATGCAGAGCTGTATAAACAGGCGAAAATGCAGTCGCTAAGCAGTAAATAATCAAAAAGCCAGAAAAAAATACTTAAATCAGGAAAAAGTCACTCTTTTGCTCTCTGCTGCTTGTAGAACTCTGCAGGACACCACGAGGAGCTGTGCTGAGTTGAATACAAGCGAAAAAGTGCAATAAAGCGGGCTTTATTACAGGGGGCTGAAAAGAGCTAGGAATTGACCCAAAATGGCCAATAGACTACAAGTTTCTGGCTGGAACCACTCCTCTAGGGACAAGCAGGCCGCTCAGTGCTCCCCACTCCCACTGGTGAACAAAGACGCTTCCTTTTATCCAAATAAGGATATGGAATAGCACAGGAACCAAGACAAAGCCCAGAGGTCAGCAAACTCTGAAGACTGGACTATTCTAGTTCAGTAAGACGGAAAACAATATTTTTTTTTTTATTTATTTTTTTTTTTGCAGAAAACAGAAGAAAAACAGACAGTAAATGCTATAAATGCTTTTAAACGGCTAGCGCACTTGAGTGTGTTAGCCTACAGGTAAAATTAAGCAACAAATAACTTTTTTAAAAGTGCAAAACAGTTAATCAACACAAAAAACAGTTTAAATAGAATGCAGAGCTGTATAAACAGGCGAAAAAGCAGTCGCTAAGCAGTAAATAATCAAAAAGCCAGAAAAAAATACTTAAATCAGGAAAAAGTCACTCTTTTGCTCTCTGCTGCTTGTAGAACTCTGCAGGACACCACGAGGAGCTGTGCTGAGTTGAATACAAGCGAAAAAGCGGGCTTTATTACAGGGGGCTGAAAAGAGCTAGGAATTGACCCAAAATGGCCAATAGACTACAAGTTTCTGGCTGGAACCACTCCTCTAGGGACAAATAGGCCGCTCAGTGCAACTATATTCCTGCAGGCAGAAGGAAAACATTCCTGTAGTTTTACATACTCATTAACTATATCTACAGCAGTACAGTCACTGAGTCCCAGGCTGTCAGAAAGTCCTCTGTTGCTCCCTGTGTCCAGAATGCAGAAAAGTCATCATTCTTTCCAATAAATATATATGATCCAATTTTGAGATCCAATACATTTTACCAAAAATGTGGAACACTGCACCATAGCAAACATTACATGAGCAATTTTAGCAATACATCAATGACTGACTGTGAAAAATGCTAGTTTTCCTAACTAGCATGGTTTGCTGATGGGGATGAAGTCAGACCCTGGGATTCATTAACAACCATGAAGGATTTGAGCTTAGCCTACACAATTTAAGCATGCTAGTGTGATGATGAGCAGCATTAATCAAATATGCATGCTACTCATTGCACCTAAATGTTTGCAAGCACCTTTCTGAGGCCAACAATTGTGTTCTCTGCTATGGAAAGGTGCTTGCAACCACGAGCATAGAAAGTAAACAAAACGGCTTGACTATAGGCAAACCTAAGATACAAGCATGAGCTGTAACCCTGAAATATTAAGGGTAAGTACAGTGAAAGAATTTTGAAGGAGGGGAAGTGAAATGGGGGAATTGTATACAAATAATAATGGTTTGTACTACGTAATCAATTAAGAGGGAAGAGGAAATGAGTAAAGTGTACTCATATACTGCACTGACATGTGCTGAAGTGTCAAAGAAACTTTTCTAACATAAATCCTGCAATACTGATGTAATGATAATTAATGATAATGAATGCAATGACAACACCAGTGTTATGCACATAAGTAAAAACAGACGTGCTAACAAAGAATGTGATAGGGATATAAAGCTGCAGTGTAACAAATGGGAGTTTATATGTGATATACATGTTAATTAAATGCTGAGTTAAGATATCATTTAGCAAGGACAAAAGATACATTATGAGATGAATGCATAGACTGCAGTTGTAGAGGAAATTTATGTATGCAAGCCAACACCACTGCTATATTCTCCACCTCAGCATGTATACACAAGAACGATGAATCTTACACCTGTCATGTTATACACAGCAGAAAGGGACATGTTTTTGCAAATAACTGGTACTGGCACCTATATGAAAGTGGTTTATCACCTATAAAACTTTAATAGACAAGCAAGTGTTGTATAGTCATGTACATGCTAAATGGTAATATAATAATGCACAATATACATAAGTGACAATTGACAATATGTTCTAAAGACTTAATCCTTGCCTGTGATATAAATCGGTATGTATCCCAGAGACTACCCAGTCTATGGAACAGGATCCCCATCCATGTGAAGCAGAGTTGTCCCTAACCCAATTCAAGTGCAACTTGGACAATTGGATGGGAAACCAGAAATTCATCCCTGGTTTGGCACCTATGTCTCAAATGGATGCAGGTAACCTGTAAATGGTTCATCTCCCAGGCCCATGCTTACACTTATCAAGGGTATCATAACTTGTCAGAGGTTTGGGATACATGGCTAGGCTTAAAAAGGCCCTTGTGGTCGTTAGCCTAGTAAACACCAATGAAACTATGAACCTATACAGATCAGATGACATTTCATGATTTCCAGCTTTCTACTGATAATCTGCTAACATTCCAGACATTGTTATACTGGGCATTCTCACATGGGCTTACAGGGAACAGTAACATAACAGCAGTTTAACAACACCAACACAGAAGAAAGTGTCATAACAGAGGACCAGACATGGCTTCTACTGGTCTGGTAGCATGGCATACAGGAAGACACATTTATAGAAGCCTTTATCTGCCAGCAAGCTATATAGTGTGATGTAACAATTGCAGTAATAAATACATTTCTGGATAAAGACATGCAATACAGACTGTAATTATTTTGGAAACAGGTAATGCCTGTGAGCAATGAATGACATAATAAACACTTGCATCATGTAATTTCTAAACACATGCCAGGACAGATATCATAGCAATGCATACCAATCATTCATGCCACAGAAATACACATATTGGTTATGTCATGAAGAACACCCTTGAAGAGCTTACAGCACTTTCCTATCATAAGGGGTATGAAAAAGGTGGTTGTTTCATTGTACCATAACTACCGTCTGTGTGTAACCCAATGCTGTCTGACAAACAGGTGTTACCAGAAACACAAGCACCACAATGGAAGCCTTAACACAAGTGTGACACTCCACCTATGCTAACATATTACTTCAGATGTATATGTCATAAACAATCTGAGATCAAAGGGACAGTGAAGGCCTCTACCACTGTAAATAGAGACATTATAACTGTGACGGATGCCATTCATACATTACAGTTTAATTCCAGACAATGCTAACAGCCACTGAATGTGGATGTTAAACACCTACTGTAAGGAATATGTGGGCCTGTAATTGCTGTTCTGAGGCAACAACATACAGAATGTTGTCTCATTTCCCCGTGGCAGGGGATAGTGCTTACTACATATGTTATGCAAGTAAAATATAATCACATGTCATCATTACTCTGAAAAAAGGATTGTTGTGTAAGAAATTATCATAGATTTTTGTAAGAGAAATTAATATCTATTCATATACGTATCCCATGTGTTAGATAACTGTATTAGCAAAATGTACAGTCATAATAAGACTGAGACAATGGGCCGGATTCACGAAGGCTTGCACGGAGTCTAAGAGTAGAGTAAGACTCCATGCAGCCAACATGTCCGCCGAGCGATCCAGGAACAACCAGTAGGGGTGTGCAACAGAGTTCTCAAAACTAGTCCTGCACGGACGGGGCTTGGATATGCAAATTACCTCAATTGCAGGCGAAAGCTATGCAAATGAGGTAATTTTGCGATCCAGGAAACCCGAACCTGTCCGAGTAGGAGTAGTGTTATTTGCAGAAATGTACTCAGTTGACAACTGAGTGCGGTTCTGCAAATAGCAAAATGGAGCCTTAACAGCTCCAAAAAAAGGATGCATTGACAGGAGGAAGCATGCCAATGGCCAAAAATATCATCCTGATCTCCGGGGTTTAAGCGTAGTGCAGCACCATGCAAAAGCGCTGTGCCCTAAAAAGCAGAAAATCAATAATTAAGATCCACAAATGTGGATTTTATTGCTAATATGAATTTACAATGCAAGTGAATGGCAGGCTGAAGACAACATGGCCACCGAGTAGAGGTTGTTAAGGGGAGAAGCTCGGTCTAAGAGATGTAACCAAGCATTAGTAGGCAATCCTATGCAAAGGAGAGTTAGGATAGTGAATCGCAAGTTTACATAGCAAATGAGCACAGTCAGTGGAGTGTAGGAGTAGGATAAGGAGAGTAACAGAGTAGAAGATAGGTGACATCACGAGTGGGGTATGTATGAAAGAAGTGAAGCTCATCGGAGCAGAGTGGCATGTGTCAGCTGTCATTTACACATCATTGAAAGAGGTGTGTCAACAGGTAGGTTAGGTAAAGACAAGAAATTGAAGGTGTATGCCATGGATAACACTAAAGTTTCTTGATGAGCGGGTATACGCGCATGTGAGCACCTGTAAACCCAAGTAAGACAGTGTGCACGCGTGTAAGTGTGAGTGCATGCGTTTAAGCTGGAGTAAGCATGTATAAGGCTGTTTAAAGAGTTGTAAGCACGTTTGCACTGGTGTGCATGAGTTTTATCAAGAATAAGCAAGTTTTAGTCCATGTAAGCATGTGTGCGCGGGTGTGAGCTGCTGTGAGCGTGTTTGCGCTTGTGTGCTCGGCACTGCCCCCTGAGGAAACAGAAAGGAAAAAGGAAGCACAACAAATAGTAGGATGCTACCAGGGAGTACTAGCAGAGCTAGCAAGTGAAAACAATCAGAATCAGACAATTACACAGGCAGTACACTAGCCCAGCCCAGCACTTAAAACTCTGCAAACAACAGTCCATTATGTTTCTCACAAGAGACACTGCAACACTGCAGTAAGCTAATAGAAGTGAAAACTGAAATAGCTTTACTGAGACAAAGAAATGTTAGGGGCTGCCATTGCTGTTATAAGGTGACTTATGCAACATGCTGAGGGTGGTGACAATGCGAATGCTGCTGGACAACTCACAGTGAGAAGATGGAGAAGAGTGTACAGGCCCAGGGTAACCTACCAGGGGCTACATGAGCTGGAGATAGTTGAGCGCTATAGAGTGGACAGAGACTTCTTGCAGCAAATTGTTGAGCTGTGCAGGCCACGCCTCACACACAGAACCAACAGAGGGGAACCCATCCCAGTGGAAACTAAGGTATGTGTTGGCCTAAGAATATTAGCAACAGGTACCTTCCAGAGACCAACTGGTAATATGATGGGGATATCACAGACATCAGCATCCAGGGTACTGCACCTGTTCCTGGATGCCATGTCAGCACATGTCGGTAATCATGTATATTTCCCTAATTCCTGTGAGGTATTGGCCAGCAATATGTGTCTCTTCCAGCAAATAGTGGAATACCCTGAGGTAGTGGGTGCAATAGACTGCATGCACATATGCATCAAAGCACCAGCCGGTGAGTGGGCTAGGGTCTACTTCAACCGCAAGGGCTTCCCCTCCATCAACTGCCAGGTCATGTGTGATGCCCAGGGCATAATACTGAATGTGTGTGCTGGCTGCTCTGGAAGCTACCATGATTCCCATATCTGGCATCTGACGCAGCTGTACCAGACATTTGCCAATGGGGACATCCCACATGGTCACCTAGTGGGGGATGCTGGCTATGCACTGGAGCCATGGCTGATGACACCCATCAGAAACGCACACACACCTGAACAGGAACACCATAATGAGGCACACGCACAAACATGAAATGTAATCGAGCATGTGTTTGGGATGCTCAAGTCATGGTTCCAGTGCCTGGACACATCTGGTGGAGCCTTGTAGTACTCACCAACTACATGTACCCAAATTGTCATGGTATGTGCTATGCTACACAATATGATCCTGCGAAAACATCTGCAGCAGGACCAGTATAGGCCTTGGCCAAACAGCCCTCCACCATTGCCAAGGCCATCACAGGCAGAGCGTGACTCGGAGGAGGAACAGCCTGAGCCTGCCCCAGTAGGCAGAAGGAGGCATGCCCAGTATGCTTTGGCCTTGGCAAAGACGCAATGCATAGCACATACACTGGCTCAGTAGGAACTCTGGAAATGATACCTCTCTCTGGCTCGCACTTATAGTAAAAGGGATGCCTAAGTTGACACTACCTGCTTTCAAACATGTATAGGGAGTGCAGTATGTGCATCTGACAAAGGCAGCCCTGCAGCACCACCTGAGACATGATTGCCATGTGTTAAGCAATATAAAGCAGTGCTAAACAGCATTTACCACCATGTAGTATATGCAAACAAAATCGCACACACCAACTAGCACAACTGTGGTCAATGCTGAGTAATATTGGGCAACGTCCAGCAATGTTGGTGAATATTGAGCAATGTCAGACAAGCCTGGAATAAGTAGGGCATAGCTGAACAAAAGCCAACTTGCTCATATTTGATCTACTGGCCCTTAAGCAGTCTGGTCTGCTCAGTATGAAAATATAAAGCAGTGATGGGCCTCAAACCCAGGATACTGTGCACTATAGTTATAGTACTGAACCACTAAACCATGACAGTATTGCAGTGGTTAGCTTGTATGAAGAAATGTTGATAAGTCTATGCAAAGTATCTCATGGAAACCCAGCAGGCACAGCATAATCCCTGTCGAGTTATGACACAAAGGTGAGTCCTGCAGTAAGAATAGAACCTGACTTCCAACACACAGTATAAATGTTAATATTGGTCATGTTCACACACATCAACAAATGTAGTGGACCTCAGATAGCAACATTCTGAATGGTCACACTGGGCATGCTCACACACGAATAAATGAGACAAATGTCAGGCAACAAAACACAGAAAGCCTGAACTGGGCATGCTCACACACTTAGGCCATGTCTGAGTACAGCAGTGGGCCACACATATCTGGCAGTTGCATGTGTTAACCCAGGAACCTCTCACTATCTAGCAGTCCGCCCTGTGCACACAGTTATATGACAACAGACACATATATAATATAGTGGAAACCTGTCATAATCAAATATGTTCTGCAGATACCTAAGTTGTTCATAGAAACTGGGAAAGCAAAGATGATAAAAACTTGCAAACAGTATCAGCAATAAACATTGTGCATCCCGAACATTATCATAGGTTCAGAGGTCGATACTAGGCTATCTGCCCTTGGGCATGTACAAGCCTAGCCAGAGTGTGTTTGGCTTTTGCAACCCTGTCAGATTACTACACTGTGCCTGTGAATAGTAGGTCGCACAAGATAGCCCATGTATGTTTAGGCTAGTGTGCCTCTGTCTAGCAGGGACCCAGAAGATATCCCAGGGGTAACCATACGATTACCCATCCAGTTGTCAAGATGTCTCCTGTAGGTGGTTAGTGGGTGGCTCTGCCTATGCGAAACCGGGATTACATTCCGGAGTGAGTGGAGCCTCTGGGATAAGAATCTGTCCCTCCAGCATGTCCTATTAACATCTATGCTGAGGTATATGTCCTGGAGTGTGTAGCTCCAAGGTGGTCGGATATCCTGAGGTGGAGCATGTCCAGTAATTCTGGGTTGGGTATTTCCATAAACAACAGGCACACATCATATCCGAGTAGGTGGTAAGCAACTGAGTAGAGTTGGAGTTACTGTATCCGAACTGCGCAGGGCATCCATGTGAGTCCCTAGATCTGCTTGGTGAGGAACTTTTGTGGCCATTACAGTTGCTGCAGGTGTCGAGTAAGGTACATCCCAAATGTGGCATTGTAACCAAGCCTGGTTGTGATGAGTATAGGGGCACAATGACCTCACTTGATCTAGATGTGAAACCATATGGGATAAGGTGGGCTATATAGAAGGTCTGTCCAACCACTTTGGCAATGTGATTGTCAAAGGCGACAGTACGAACAAGTCGTGTCCCCAAACCCCTAACAACTCCTACCGTATGTAACAGATTACTACCTGTGTGGTAATGTGTGGGCATGTTGTTATTCCCAAAGGGGATGACTATACAACTAATGGCATTTAGCTGTAGGCCATGGCTCAGGCACCAGTCATCCATCTCTGTGAGACCCTGTTTGAGTATGCATGTGCCAGCTGGAGAGTTGATTATGACACCCAGTTTGCAGTCATCTGTGAACATGGTCAGCCATATTCCCCCTGTGTTAGCCTGTACGTCAGACAAATATATACTGAACAAGAGAGGTCCCAGGACTGAGCTTTGTGGGATGCCACATATAACTGGTGAATAGTCAGACATGGCACCTGCAATACTGACCATGTGGGTGCTATCCCTGATCCAGGTAGCAATCCATCGTGTGAGATATGTGTCCATATCGACGCTGGTGAGCCTATGCATAATGGCTGAGTGGGGTATTGTGTTGAAGGGTTTTGCAAGGTCCAGATAGGCTGTGTGGACAACCTTCCCTACATCGATGGACCTGGTAGCCGTTTAAAGAATACAAACAGGTTCAAGAGGCAAGATCTGCCCACAACAATGCTGAAATGTGTAGGACACAGTGTCTGTAGGTTCCCGATGTCTATTTGTATGAGTCCCATAACAATACACTCCATAGCTTTGCAGAACAGGCTAGTTAGGCTTATAGGGCGATATTGTCTGTGGTCCATTGTGGCACCAACTCTGTGGAGCGGGACCACTGTCACTGTACGCCATTCCTTGGGTACATATCCTGTAGTAACTCCGATATTGAACAGTGACGTAATGTGAGGGTTAAGTCTGTCATGAAGCTCGTGTAAGATGCAGGCCGGGACACTGTCTGGTCCCATTGATGCTGTGTTGTCCACTTTGGGGAGGGCAGCACTCACCTGTTAATTTGTGATGTCAAGGAGGTTACACTCTGTTGGGATGGATAGTTGCTCCTTAGGAGGGATGGGGGGGAGACATCTGCACTGAACCTGTTTGCCAGGATGTTGGCAATGTCAGTGGGTTCAGGGTATGTTTAGTCAGTATGCAGTAACTCACAGCATATCAGTGAGTGTCCACCCAGGTTCCTGACATAACTGAAGAAGGCCTTGTGACTTTCCTATGTGTCTGGTGCAATTGTCCGTTAGAAGCGGCCCTTAGATAAATTCATGAGTGATCATAGCTGTCTGCTAGTACAGATCACAGATGCCTTCCCTGTCTGGGATTGTGTTCTATCATGTAGTAGCTTCCTCCTGTCATTGTATAGCTTATTAATGGATGGGGTCTACCAGACAGGTCCCCTGCCATTTGAGGAGTGAGTACTGTTGATATTTGGGATAGCACAATCCATGCAGTCCACTAGGTGTCCATAGAATGTGTATGTAAAGGATTCAGCAGTCTGAGCCATATTTACCACTGTCCCAGGGTCTCTGAAGGATATCACCTTGCTTTGGTGAAGTGAGACTTTGGCTTATGAGAAGTTCACCAAGATTACCCAGGATGGGTGTGGGGATGGGATATGGATGTCCAGTGAGATCAATGTATGTTCTGACCTTACCAATGAGGGGTATACTCTGGTGTGGAACATAGAGTCCCCATGTTGGTGATGATCAGGTCCAATATGTTTTCGCCTCTTGTGGGTGTGGTGACAGGTTGTGCCATAGCATATGAGTTTACAAATAGTAGCAACTGTTGGGCAAGGGTGTTGGGGCTTGAGTAGTATCCCCAGTCAATGTTTGGGTATTTGAAGTCACCCAATATAATGGTGTTTGGGGAGACCTTCATATTCTCCATTGTTCACAGGAAAGCCGAGTGTGGTTCCTGAGTTTGGGAGGGTGGTCTGTAGCAGGCAACAAACTGAAAGGCAGTTTTGCACAATGTTAGTTGCATATGTATGGTCTGTGATGCTTCGTGCAGTGCTACTAACCCAGAGGTGTGTGTATCTGTGATGTATATGGATACACCCCCTATTTGTGTTGTCCATTCTGAGTCTTGTGGTCAGAAAGCATGGTATGAAACATAACCTGGTAGTGCTGCTGTGCATTTGTGAGCCTGAACCAGGCGTCTGTTAGTGCACAGATATTGCTATTCTCCATACTGAGGAGAGTCCTGAGTGGGTGCAATTTGAGGGTAACACATCTGGTGTTGAGCAGCATTACCCTTAGTTTCATTTACTCTGTAATGTCTATGGAGGTGGGTTTGTCTTTTGAGCCCTGCTTAAAAAAGGCATTATGGTGGTAGCAAGAGCCTTGGCCAGTATTCGAAAGTCCAAGGGTGACAGGTGCAAGCTGTCCATAGTGAAGCTATGTGGCATGTCAAGCATGTCACCCCAGGCTGACAGACACTGGATCCCCTTTGAATGACACCAATATGTTGGCCAACTGTTAAACGTGATAAGTTTGTCTGTATACTGTGAGATCATACTTGGTGAGTTTAAGATGCTAGACAAAGTCAGGGTCATACTGGCCTGGGCTACATGATCAGAGAATTCCTCTATGTATCATGTCATGTGGTCCAGGGAGGAACGTCTGAGGTTTTACGCACCAGCATGGACAATGATGGAGCCAGTCCTGTACTTGCTTTGGAGTGACCTGAGTGCATGTGTTATGTGGCAGATCCTGGCACCCGACAGACAGCTCAAAGTGACTATTCCCTTGTTTGGCCTGGTGAGTGAGACGTCAGTGTGTCTGACAATAAGTGTCACCTATTACAAGTGTATTAGGTGTGTTGTTTAGCCCGAAGGGCAGTAACTGTGTGGTGCACTGACATTGTGAACTATGTGATATGTGGGTATTGTAGTGGGGTAGCAGTTGTTTGTATGTCTGCTTTGGAGGTCTCTGCTGCTTAGGCAGAGTTTATTTAGTGCCTCCAAGTATGTTTATGTGTGATAATGTGGTTTGATTGCTGTCGCTATACGTTTATGTGAGACTGATATGTGGTGTGTGTCTGGTTACCTTCACCACCTGATAAACTGTGCCAGTCATGGGTCAAGAGATCTCAGCCTCCTGTATGTCTATATAGTTGCATCTCTCACATATATCTGAGTTTGTTGGGAGGAGGAGAGGGTTGTCTGTGTACATGAGGCAGATGTGACATTGTGTCAAAATCACAATATTCACCAGCTGGACTGGAGAGTACACACAAAACCGACCCCTGGACATGCCAGGATATTATGATGACATACTCCGTAGCCTGATCACAAAAGATCATTAGGGTGTTAAGTGTGTAAAAGAGTATAACAGGGATTAGTGCTCAGGTTTGTTGGTGTTTTGTAAAGAGTAGCTGAGAAGGAGTCCAGACTGAGAATCATGACACCTCCTTCAGCTATGTCATGAATAGCAATGTACACTCATATATGTCCTGAGTCAGGGCCAACTGTACCTGACTGACAATGCCGACATCCTGTCAGACAGGCCCATATATACATACCCACCTCCCACTAATGATAGCCCCTGTCATCATACCAGAAGATATCACATGTAGAATGGCTGAACAGCTCCCCCCAAAGCCAAAAGCATGGCAGCAATTGGATTACATTGTTTCCCAATATGTGTCATGCATGAACTACAAAACAAACAGACCCTGCACCTGAACAGTCTGTTGAGCCTCACCCTCTACACAGGATCTGGAACCGTTGAATGTGTTACAGCAACATATGGCACTCCCCACAAGTGTTGGTGCACAACACACCATGGGAAGTATAGTCCAGTAAGCCTATGAAGTCTGATCTGCAAGGCCATGGAGTCCATCATGGTTGAAGTCATAAACAGAGCTATTGGAAGCTGACAAACACACAACCCTACCAACTCTGGTATGTTCATGTGCAGATCATGGTTCCCAAACATGCTAGACTGTTTGCAAGGCAGCCACCCAGGACATACATCACTGAACAGAGCTACACATGTCCCACATAGACTTTGAATAACTCTTTATCAACATCCCAGACACATGTCGTATCCACAAAACCAACAATCTGTGCATAAATATGTGTTGACATATGAAGGAATGTCAATGTGTCCACAGATAGATCACACAAGGTAAGAATTATGGGGTCCTGTTCAAGCTGTTGACACCTGCCGACCCACATGGCTCATTCCTGGAATTGCATAAAACAAAGTGTACACACATTACCATGTACAGTCTGATGATGTCAGCATCCTACAAATATCGCAGGAGAAAAGAAACCACCCAGTAAAGCATATAGCGTGCCATGTTAATGCGTATTTCTCTAGTATCATAACATAGTTAGATAGGGGGTTTAAATGCTGACAATATGTGATTGGGTGTGTGTGTGGGGGAGGGGGGGTGTATGTGTGGGATTTCCTTTGAGAGGAGTGCCCTTTTTGGTGACTGGGAAAACACATTAAAAGAGGTACATTCCTCTTTGGAAAGTCTGATGATGTCAGCATCCTACAAATATAGCAGGAGAAGAGAAACCACCTAGTAAAGCATAGAGCACACTGTGTTTATGCATATCTCTCTAGTATCATAACATAGTTTGGTAGGGGTTTGAATTCTGCAAGCGGTGACTATGTGTGTGATTTCCTTTGAGAGATGTGCCCTTTTTGGAGACTGGAAAAACACATTAAAAGAGGTACATTCCTCTTTGGAAAGTCTGATGATGTCAGCATCCTACAAATATAGCAGGAGAAGAGAAACCAACAAGTATAGCATATAGCATGCCATGTTAATGCGTATCTCTGTAGTATCATAACATAGTTCGGTAGGGGTTTGAATCCTGCAGATACTGACAGTGTGTGATTTCCTTTTTGGAGACTGGGAAAGCACATTAAAAGGGGTACATTCCTCTTTGGAAAATCTGATGATGTCAGCATCCTACAAATATAGCAGGAGAAGAGATGCCACCCAGTAAAGCATATAGCGTGCCATGTCAATGTGTATCTCTCTAATATCATATCATAGTTAAGTAGGTGTTTGAATCCTGCAAGCGCTGACAGTGTGTGTTTAGGTGTGTGTGTGTATATGTATGTGATTTCCTTTGAGAGGGATGTCCTTTTTGGAGACTGGAAAACACATTAAAAGAGATACATTCCTCTTTGGAAAGTCTGATGATGTCAGCATCCTACAAATATAGCAGGAGAAGCGAAACCACCCAGTAAAGCATATAGCATGCCGTGTTAATGCGTATATCACTAGTATCATAACATAGTTAAGTAGAGGTTTGAATCCTGCAATTGTTGAGTGTGTGTGTATGACACAGTTGGTCAATGTGGTGTGGGTTTTGCTTTTACTATGGTATGACATATCATGATTAAAACAGTATGTGCATTACACACATCAGGTATCTGTGTGGCAAATAAATATGTGTACATGTGACCTCAATCAGTACATAGGTGTGAAGCCTGCATACTACATGAATACATTTGTTTCCTTTGACAGATTGTGCCGCTGCTTCTCAGATTGTAGGTCACATATGTATGTATGTGACATGGCCGGCCACTGTAGTGATCTGTGGCCAAGGTCATCTGTGCCACACACACCCATGACAGTTACTATAGAGTAGTGTGAGTGAGAGTATATGCCTGGGGTATATGTCAGACATGTTCATACACAACAACGACTGGCAATAATGGACAGTCATTATAGGTGTACAACAGCCTTGTGGATATGCATTCAGGCCCCTAATGTCTTATGTGATACACCGAGGGACTCCACAATACCTATGGATATGAGGATACCAAGGGGCAGATGACATAACATGTGGCTGTATGTACACATTGGTACCCAACATACATGTTGAGGGCTACCACCTATGTGGTACTGTCGGGATAGTATGTATAGTAAATGTGGATGACTATGCCATAGTCGGCTTACTGCTATACAGCATGTATCAGACAACAGGTATCTGTCTGTATGATACCCTTGTGTAGGATATGCGTCCCATCCAGAGAATGCATTGTAGGCCAATGCATGCATTTCCAGATGTGGATGGACATATCCCTAGTGTGTTTGCATGTACCTAAGAGGGCTATATGCCAAACATGTGTGGTCCCAGGAACGGGTGGCGGTCAATACCACTGGTTACTGTTATAGTATAGTACCGGAAGGATCCAACTGTTACTGAGTTCCCTACAACTGTGTGTCATTTGTCAGGACATCATCTAATGATTGGTTATAGTCATGCTGTTGAAGTTGTGTATACTACCAGACTGCAAATCATTGACAGATATTAACAGTATCACCCACAGCATAGTGTCAACCCATGTCATATACACATGTGTACCCACGTTAGTACATATATGTAATAGAATGCATACTGGCCATCAAAAGATACTATGAGATGTTTACAATGTGTACAACAGGGTATGTCACATGCCCCATGTGTCCACTATGCACGTACATGCAGACAGTGCGCACCCACCATGTTCACAGATGTACACTTGCTAATCTGTACTGCACACATCACACATACTGTTCACTCACTAACACATGCTGGCAACACTCTACACTTCAGTCAAGTGGCACATGGGTGGACAATAGATACTCAGACCTAACACTGGTGTAAACAATCCTACATTGACAATCAGAGCTTTGATGCATAATGCCTGTTCAGATATACCTACAAGGATATCATTACACTTTCCTGTTGACAACTTGCTAATATTGCTACACTGCTATAATGTCACCCTGTGCATCAGCACCATGTTAGCCTGTTCCTGCATCAATGTTACAGATGACAGGAGGTGGCACAGGTGTCATCATATGCACAGGGTGTGTTGTTGGTTTGCCAGAGCCCGACATTGATCCATCCAATCGACATGTGTGTGTGTGTGTGTGTGTGTGTGTGTGTGTGTGTGTGTGTGTGTGTGTGTGTGTGTGTGTGAGGGACAACAGTACAGCATGAGCCAATGTTGATGTAATGTGTGTGTGTATGTGTGAGCCCTAGTTGTTTGGTTAATGTGTGTGTGTCTGCATGCACACAGCTCCACCATGTGGCTGCCATATATGGGAGGTTGTGGGACAGCCACAGACTGTACCTGCTAGGCTGTACAGATCATTGTCTCCAGCCACGGACACGGTACCTGAGCCTGGCAGGGGTGCTACGGACAGTATTGGGTACCAACCCTGACTGGGTATTATCATCAGAGGCAGAGGTATGACAACTGGACCCATGTCCCTGCTGGGACTGGCCAGAGCCATGTGCACGTGGTCTACTAGGATGGTCAATGGACAGGCCAGCTCCAGCATTGCTGGGGCTGGTACTGCCACTACGGGAGCGGCTGTGATCTGTGGGCCATCCGCAACGACTGCCAGCTGTAGCTGTTGCTGGCATGCATCCACGTCGATGTCTCAACTGTCCCGCACAGTCCTGGCTCATGGAAAACACATTGTGGAGGGCATCTAATGTCTCCCCCCAATGTCTATCAATGACCTCGGTGTAATTCCGGATGGCACCGGCAAGGTCACGGATGGTGTCATTGATAGCGGTGTAATGGGCCCTCTGCATCCTTAGTCCTTTTCTGGTGTACCGTTCCATACATGCCTGTGCCTGCATTACAGCCCGGAACATACTGGAGGTTGTAAGACCTGCGAGGGCATGTCTGCCAGGGGCAATACGACCAGTGGTGCTCCCCCGAGAACCCCTAGACATCTGCCTATGTGGTACCATTCCAGGAATCCAGCTATGGCTGCTGTGAAGGGGATGCAAGTGCCATGGGTACTACACTCTCCTGGTCAATGCCAACTGTATGCTGTCCCTTGGCTAAGGCCATTGGTGATGAGGGATGTATTGGCAGTATGAGTGTGCACATAGATGGGGTTGAACGCTGTGTACTGTCGATTGGCGGACCAACGACAGACCCTGTCAAACCTTCCTGTGCCAGAATACATGTCTCATCATCTCCACTATTTGTGGCAGTGACTTCAGGCTCCCTGCTGCTTTCAGCCACCCCAAACTCAGCATCTGTGAGAGGAAGACAGGAAACACACTTTACAATCTGTACATGATGTTAGCACACATGCACACATGCACACATGCACACATACACACATGCACACATGCACACAAATACACTCCTCACTACAGCACATACACACACACACACACCAGCAATCCTACACATACTCAGTAGTGGGTGAAGGTGGGTGACAGTATCACAAGGCAAACAGTCACCTCACATATGTCAGCATGCAGAATATGTGTTGCTCAAGACCATGCAGTGCAAGTGTAGATGGCCCTATTTAATGACAGTATACATGGCTTTGATGCATGTGTGTAGTTGTTCAGTGATTGGCTACACCCTGGAACACAACGTGTACATGGACACAACATTGCTGTGCAAGTATTATCAGCTCTCCAATGTCCTGTGCACCATCACTCACAGGTATACATACCATGGTTGCATGTGTTATCTGTGTGACACATAGATTTCCATGTCTGATTACAGTGTCTGTGTCCATAGCAGATAATAGTGGGCACAGGTGTAGCACATGCATGCTATGTACACACGCGGGATGAGTGGTGCATGCAGATGTGAAGGAATCCCAATGCTCAACATGGCCATTGTACAGTGGTTATGGTGAGTTTGGGACATATTGCAGATATGTCAGTGCCAGCCATGACATGGCATGCTACACGACTGCAACATTAAACACTGCACATACCCAATGTGTGTCATGTGACCTATACACCCAATAGCATTCCAGGACATATATGTGACACTTTGTACAGATGGCGACTGCTGTGCATTTTGTGTATACTGGCATATGTAAGCACACACATAACATGTTTTGCATATTGTGTATAGGTGCATATGTTTGCACACACACAACATTGAGGTGCAAGGCAATGACTGCTATGTGTAGTACTGTGGTCACTGTAACTGGATGGGGTGTAGTACCATGTGCCATCATCATCATGCATCTTGTGGTCACTCACAGCTACTAATGTGTGACAGACCACTGCCTAGCATGCTGTACCTGAACTGCAGTGCCGTGGCTATGTTCACAATTACAGAGCCACTTTGTACATGGGTGTGTGAGGTGCCCAATAGGGAGCATTGCCTAACATGACTGTGTTATGTGTTGAAGAGTGTTGCACAGCCCCATGATAGGCCTCTACCCCTGAGGTACATCATGTGTGTGTGGATGACATGTGGGATACTGAAGTGTGACCTTACAGCGGGTGTGTGGTAACGCCATATATAGCATGTTTTTGTGTACTGCGTATGATAAACATGTTATGTTGTGTACAGCTGTAGCAACTATGCCTATCCAATGTGCAGTACGGTGTTGCCACAACTGTGTCTGATGCTCTGTGTATTGCATGTCATTGAGGCAGCTACTGACATTACTGAGCTGTGCAACATCTTACAGCAAACATGCACGGCATGCATTATATATTACGTGTACATGGCATACACCTCACCTATGACATGCACATTTCATTACCAACATTGCAGTTATACCACACTCACCAGCATGGATCATCTGCCCTGCTGTCACACCAGAGGGACCTACGAGAATATGAGAGAGTTCATCAGTGGTCCCAACTGTGACATTGCTACTGTGGGTATGCTAAACTGTTGTAGAACAACAGTCAACAGTCACAGGTGTACAGATAATATTCCAAATATCATTATTGCATGACACTAGTCAGCACAACTGCTAAACACACAGTACACATCTCATGTAGACATAATCTAACAATACAGTTAACTGTAGTCTACAGATAGGGCATGTTGTCTGCTCGCTCCATGTGAACATGCTGGGTGGCTCCGGCCTCCATGACAACACATGCCAGGTAGAGTTGCTGCTGTTGTCCAGGAGCCACCATGCTTAGGAGCAGCTCCTCCACTCTGGTGAGGGGGGGATGAATGGCCACCCCACCACCTGTGTCAAGCTGTTGTCTTTGGATATCAGACGCACGCCGCCGGGCATGTCTAATTAAATCACTGCAGTGATGGCGTACCTGCTCATATGTCTGGTTATGCATGCCTATGTCATTTACCTGATGAACAAGATCCTGCCACAGTGCAGTCAGCTCCTCCTGGTGCTGGCTGCTTCTGGAAAACAGCATTGTGTAGTCCTGCACCAGGCTTTGCTGAATCTCCTCTTCCTCCGCTGCTGTGTAAGATGGGTTACGTTGGTGGGCCATCTGGCTGAAAGAGATATGAACAATGTGTGTGAGCGATTCCTGTGGCACACTTTACACCTTTAACCACATATATCACTTTACTGACATACATACCATCCATTTGTCTGTCAGAGAATACACACGTTCAATACCACTTATTGGTTCTCAGGCCACAACTGACTAACAGTGCCTGGCACACTCTATATATCAAACCACTATACAACAGTACCCGGCACACTGTTTGTGACACAATGCACAACCTCGCCACAGGGGTGTATATCACACCAATGCATGAACAGAGATGTCATCCATTGCAATGAATGTAAAGTACAGTTACAGTAGTACCATACAACCACCTTAGTCGTTGATGCAATAGCCCTGCCTAACATATGTGCACAGTTGTTACTATAGGTGGCATACTGCTGTAACAGAGTATATATATATGTTGCTAGATACACACGTATACCCTGTAACACACATATGATTATGGCCATGGTACAGGCACAATTACACACACATCAGACAAACATACAACACACCACTGTATGCCAACACAGATGAGCTTTACCTGTGTACCATACAGTACTGCATGTCACTACTTACAAACCCTTATGCCTGAGTTATGTCCTCTGTGCAGACTACAGGAAACACACAAGACAGTGTTTCCAAGCAATGTGAACACACACCATACTGTGCTGTTTAGGCCTACAACTTCAGGTAGTACTACAGTTCATATGGGAGTTGGATTCACCAGCAGTACCACTCAGTAAGCATACATGTATTGCTTTAGCCTACAATGAGACACCACGGTCGTCAACAAGAAACTACGTCACATCGTATGCCATACTACTATGTCTGCCTAAAAGTACAATACACATCTTTTGCTGGCCTCACAGCTAGGATAGACACTACCATGTCAGATACAACTTCACACTAACCTATCACACCTTTACAGACCTTGCACACATTCAGCGTTACACTTATTCAACCTCACATAGCAGGTATTGCATTGAGTACATGTGTGAGTGCATAGTGTCATAGGTAGGTAATATGCTATTGGCCCTAGGGCCTACAGAAGCCTAGCCATACGCTACCCTGTCCTTTGAAACACATGTACTTTGATTTCGCTTGCCCCTGTCAACCAGAACCACAGAGGGGATTCCTGGGGCGTATTACCAATCTCCCAAACAATCATCAGGGGTATTTATGACAACTGCTAATGAGGAGCCTTGTTTGCTATCGCTAGGTGGTCTATTCCAGTGTATGGCATATCTCTGAGATAAGAACCTATCCCTCCAGCATATGCTGTTTAGTGAGCTGACGAGGTTTATGGCCCTAGAGCGTGTATCCCGGAGGGATTGTGATATGTTGCCATGGTGGTTGTCACCCAGCTATGGGTCTGACATACCTCTGTATGTCCGGCAGAGGTCACCTCTGTGTGGCCGGTATGCAATACAGTCTAGATGTGGTTTTGTGAGTCAGTCTGCATACAGCATCTGTTTGCAGCCAGTATTACCTTTTGTGAGGTATGTCTGTGGCTTTTCCACCTGCTGTAGTTGTCATGAGAGGTACATACCACACAGGGCATTGTGATGAGTAGAGAGGAACACTGACCTATATTTCCCTAGATGACACACCTTTTGTCATGACACATACCACACAGACAGATTACAGGTCTAGTGTGGCATTGTCTTTATCAAAGAGGAGTCTACTGTCCACCTGTGTCCCATGTTCCCTTATTACACCTTCAGTGTTAGGTAGATCTCTCCCTATGTGGTAGTTAAAGGGTACAGTGTTTTGGAAAAGTGGAATGGCACTGCAGTATCGACACTTGTCTACAGTCCGTGCCTTGGTCACCACACACCTGCTGTAGTACATATGACGCCCATGTCTCTCTCTCTCTTTCTCTAAATATATATATATATATATATATATATATATATATATATATATATATACACATACATGTACACATCCATTGCTGTACACATAGATGTACATATAGGCACATGTACAGTCCACCTTTCATGGTGGGGATATCACTTATGCGACAGTTGTGGGATGTACAGTTATGTGATTATATTGCACAGTGTTGTGCAGAATGCATTTTGGTGTCCTCAGCCCATGTAGCTTTAGCAGGCCTCACTGGCTGTAACACAGCAGATCTGACAAATCAGTCCCACAGTGTTTAACCACCACATGACATATATGAGCACTGCATGCTGTTTTCTATGCCACACACTATGACCTACATAGATGTATGCACATAACAACCTTCAAAGACAGATATCTGTCCACCCTTCACTAACAGTTGCAGTATGTCCCTTGCCCTATGCACATGTGCAGATACAGATAGATATGTACTGCTGCCACACATGGATGATTTGCAGTGTGTAGAGTACTCTTCAGGAACATCTACTACATGCAAGCACATACATATGAGTTACATACCTTACCTTTGTATTTCCCTGCTCCATCTGTTGTTACAGTTTTGTTGTTTTTTTTTTTTGGTTGGTTGTTTTGGGTTTTCTCCCTCTGTTTCTGTTTCTGTTTCTGTCTCTGTTGTCTGTGTCTCTGTCTGTGTCTCTGTCTCTCTCTCTCGCTCTTGCTCTCTATCTCCCTGTACCTGCAATTATATTATTGCATATGTGGACAGCAGGTACAGCCTGCTTTTCTAGGTATCTGCACATGTGCATGTGACAGCCTCTGCGCCAGTTGCTGCCCACCATTCAGTAATTGCATGCAGCTTGCTTTGTGGTGATTGCAGTACTCACTGTGATTGTAGCCCACTGCTATAAAATGCTAGGTTAGGTAGGCGTAGTCCTTTCAGCTTTCCAAGGTGGGGCCCATGCTTGTTTGCTCTGGACACCGTTGTGTCAGTCAGAAGGTTGGTATATGTCTCTTATCTGAAGCTAGGGTTGTAGCCAGGGATATGTATGTTGTACTCAAACCTGAATGTTGCTGCTTCCAGTACACACTTCTCAGTGTAGACATGTACTCACCCCTCCAAATGCTAACACAGGATACATGGGAGTATGTACTTTCTTTCTGAATCAGACAATTAACTGCCATACAAATGTGGTTATTGCACTGTATTCCTGTGACACATGCAGTGTTTGTGAACTGCTATACTGTAATTATTATGTTACTCACTTCTGAACAGTTTCTGCTTTGTTTGTGTTGACATTAGCACAGGCTGCTGAAGACAACTGGACATATTTCAGTACTGAGTATGCCTACCTACACCCTTGTTTTTGTCTGAATACATAGGTGTGTTGTACCTTTGGGTAGGGGTGCAGAACTGCAAAGAGCATTTTTTATTATCTTGTCAGGTTTATCTTGCTGAACATACAGGGTTGCTGTGTACCTGTTAGTCTAGCAAGGCAAGTAGTCTGTCTGTGTAGCTCCCACCTGTGGACATATCCAGATGGTAGCTAGAGGTTAGCCTATTATACGTTGTCTGTGCATCACACCAGTCTTTTCAGCACTGGCACATTGGCATTGTCACAGTTGGTTGCTAGCAGTACATGGCTACATCCTGTGATACTTCTGTGTTGTACTCCTACATAAGGGCATGCTTGTGGAACTCCTTCCAAAGCTATTTTCAGAGTGTGTAACAGCAGTAATACTGATATGCCTGTGTGTTTCTGCCTCTGCCAGGCCTCAGATACTCTCAGGTATATATTTGAATGGCCTCAGTGAAAGGTACATATAAGTGAGATACACCTGCAATATATTACAGACATATTGCAGTTGAGACTTTCTTGGGAATCAGAGCATATGTATAACTACATCTTTTCTGACGTGCAAGCAGTGTCTACTCTCACCTATTGACATTATTCATTACGTGTGATTCTACACTTCTCTGCCTAAAGTTAGTACTTTTCAGAGTGATTCAGTGGGGCACAGTTAACATTTGTTTACGAATCAGGGACATCCCTGTAAAGCAGTCACAGCTGGGGAGTCTGGCCTTTGCCCTATTCAACTTTGCCAGTGTTTATCCTGGTCCGATACTGTGTGGTGTTTGTAAGATGCTACTGTAACATTATTCCCTGCTAGGATGGCAGGTTCTCTTTTCACAGTCATGCCATGCAATTTCACAACAACTGCTGGTAAAGACCCACAGAACAGGATTTGTGTTATGCCATTCCTAATTTCCATTTACATTCCCTCATTGTAATGCATGATATATTTATTTCAGCACCAAGTTATTTGTGGAGCTGCTGTGGCTTAGTGTCAATGGTCTGGGGTTCGAGACTGGCAGAGGCTTTTTCTTTTGCTGCTGAGCAGAACAAGGGCCCTGACATAGAGTGACTAAAGCACTTTTAAGCAGTTGTAAGCGGGTTTGCGCAGGTTTGTGTGACACTTAGCAATGCTTAGCTAAGCGCACACATGCACACTCACTTAAACCCGCTTACTACCGCTTAAAAGTGCAACTCCCGCTAACCCCCACGCTAATTTCTTTTAAAGAAAAGATAATGGGAAGATAGGAAAGTGGTGAAAAAGGGGGCACAAAGAGGGACAGACAGTAGGTAAACAAGCTCGGGATGTGCAGGACGGATGCAGGGAAGGTCCATAGCTGCCCATTTCTTTACCAGCAACAGCTGTGCATATGCAATAAATTTGGAGTGAAATTTGAAACCTTCCATCCCTGGGAGAGGGGTGAGGACAGCAAAGTATGTTGTACTGCCAATTATAATTATCAGTTTACATGTCCAGTGGACATTTGTGCAAAATGGGCAGCTATGTATGGGGTGTAATTTTTTTGTGGGTACAGATTGCCCTTTTTTTTTTTTTTTTTTAAGATGAGAGTTGAACTTGAAGTAGAGGAAGTAGGTATGTTCAGGGAGGTAGGTTGGGAAGGTAAACAGACAAGACAGACAAGACGCATACAGGGGAGGTGTATGACACATGGGGTGGGTGAACACAATTGACGGGGATGGATATTTGGAAATCGCAAGCCCATGAGCCCACAGATGGTAACAGTGGAACTGAGATTCCCACCCATGGGCAGTCACCACTGCACCTTCACAGCATTGAGGGTGGATGTGCTGGGGGCTGCGTAGGATGGGCAGGCTCACCCGTGAGACCTCCACTCTTGCCTCGAGCTGGCGTAGGGGATCAGCGACTGAACACTGGATCTCCCTATGCACCACAGCCCGGACTCTTTGAAGGGTGACAGGTGGCCCTTCTCTGCCCACGCTTGCATGGGGGGATGAGCCCCATCCCCTGCAGCACTTCCACCCGAAGGTGGCACAGGACCAATGGAAGAGGGGAGCCCGGGCTGGGCACCGGACCTGCTGGTGCCAGGTGCACTCACCAGCTGAGGAGGGACAGGTGGGTCTGCTGCGACTGGCCTTCCCATACGTTCTGTGATTAGGTGTGTTTAATTACAATATAAACAACAGCATTCCAGTTTATTGTAACAGCATGCAGTAATATTGCCATTAACCCAACACACCAAGGTTCCAACAGTTGAACAGCAAGCATAACACATGCATATATTGAACGACAGTGGATATTCCAACAGCATGCATGGATGTTTGGTAGCAACAGGCCACCATGATTGTGGTGTTTGAACAGGGCACATGCATTAATGTGAATGCAAATATTTATAGAACAATAGGACATATGTTCCAACAAATATTTAAGATTACACATACCCATTGAGGTGTGGAATTGCATGGTTTATGCACATACAGTAGGGTGTAGAAAAAAAACTCAATTAACATCTTATAATTACTTTTATTCTACACTACATTTCTAGTGACTGCAAGTGTATATCCCCTACATGTATTATTACACTTGCCACTATGCATTAGGTTGTGTAATGGGTTTGGCTAGTTCAATATATACCTGACCTATATCTGACATACTAACTGTCCAAGATGCAGATGTTACTGCTACATATTTCTTGATTGCATTTATATTTCTTTATCTACATTTCTGGATGTTTTCACATGTCATTTTCACTTCAATTTGTACAGAACCCTGCATTTCTTGAAGCACACTCACATTTCTGGGGAACAAATTAACATGCTACTCGTGTGCCAGATTTACTTATGCATGCCAGCCATTAACTGACTGTTGAGGATTGTATATATGCTTCACAGCTGCTAGCACTTCCATCACCCACTTTACATGGGACTGCACAACTCTGGGTTGCCAGCACTTTTAAAAACAGTACTATTTGTATAATGCAAGAGTACAACAACATTTCAAACTAAGTGACACAGACACACTCCAGGTTTTAGACCTTTATTAATAACATTACACACTTTTCCACAGGCTCACTCCTTTATTTGTTATAACAGTGCATATGGAAGTCATATTCAAGACATATTATACCTTTATTAATAGGTTAGAACACTCTTTTTCAGGCTCACTCACTTATTTTATATGACAGTGCCTGCAGAGATATTATTCCGGACATATTTTACCTTTCTTAATGGGTTACTACACTCTTTTTCTGGCTCTCTGACTTTTTTATCTGACAGTACATGCAGAGGACTTATTCAGGCCATTTTATGGCTGCATTATTGGACTACAACACTTTATTTCATGCTCTCTCCCCTATTTTATATAACAATACATGCAGAATAATCACTAACCTGCCTGGTGGTGCAGCCTTAGCAGCCTATCTGCATAGGCTTGCTGATTCACAGCACGGTCACCTGCAACTGTAAAGTAAATGAAGGGATATTGAGGCATACCTATCCGTTATACAGAATCAATTATCAATTCTTACATACTGCATTCCATGGCTACCTACTCAGTTGTGGGGCATCTTGCATCCCATGGGCCTCCTGTATCCATTGGTTCAGGTGGTCCTGCTTCCACCTCTTCAGGTTTGCATGGTTGTGACGGACCTGCTCACCAGTCCGAGGAATGCCTGTGACACTGGTGAGGTCATGAGCTAACTGGTTCCAAGCCTCTGCCTTGTACTCCATCCCTTGGAACTGGTCCTGCAGGAGTCTTGACTCATGACGGGGGACAAGGAACCAAACCATGTATTTCGACTCCTCGATGCCCCAACGTTGTGCTCAGAAGCGTGTACCCTCCCCAGCATCAGCCATTCTAACTGCAGATGTGAGCTACAATCAGTTATGGCGAGTATTCCTGCCTATGGGGCTTAAATATGCCACATTTCCCGCACCTTTTTGTGATTGGCCGTTTTTGAAAATTCTCGGCTAACTGCAGACCTGCTTAGTAATGGTTAAACTACCATTTCTAAGTATATGTATGTTAACAGTGGCTGTTTCTCCTAAGCTGTCATGGCTTAGTGGTTCTGTACTTTGATTATGATGCACAGAGTCCTGGATTCGAACCTTGTCATTCATTTTATTTTAATACTGTCCAGACAGGCTAGGGGGTGTGGCTGTGTTTAAGCAACTTTGCTCTACGGTGCCCTGGTTGGCATGACGCGCACGTCCGGGCAAACACATTGCACTGGTTAAAGCACTATTAAACTATGGGCACCACTAGTGCACTGGGTAAAGCGCTCTTAAACTTTGGGCAACTCTGTTGCACTGGGTAAAGCGCTATTAAACTATGGGCAACTCTATTGCGCTGGGTAAAGTGCTGCTTCACTGTGGGCAATTATATATCAGGATCCTTTAAAAATATATATTTTGTTCACTGATACATTGGCCATTTCACTGCTTTTTACTAATATTTTAATCATATATGTCAGGTATTATTTCATATACTGATTTAAAACATAAATAAGAAAGGGAGCGGTGGGACACGAACCATGAATACCTTCTCTTTGTGCAAATGCTCTACCATTACGCTATTGCTATTTGGTGTGATTTGCATAAACATTCTTTCTTATGCTCTTCCATGTCGGAATTGCTAAGCAATGGGCACATCCACGCACACACACGCAAATATGGGCAGCTATTTCGGGAATTTAAAAAAAAATAAAATGAATGTTTTACTTTTTATAACTGTTATGGGAGTTTACAATGTCAGGGAGTGTGGTGTTGGGTGCAAGGCTATTTGAGCGGACTCGCTCTTGTGTGTTTTCATTTTACTTTTCCAACCCTTGCAGGGGCGTGGACATTTAGACTGCTAGGCAGTTGGACACGCCCCCTGCTTTCCTACATGGTCCGTGTAAGACTTACGGTTGAGTCAGCATGCCCTCATGAATATTCATGGCACGCTGACGTCATACTGCTCAACTGCAGCCTCCAAGTAAGACTTATTAAGTCTTACATGGAGGATTCATGAATCCGGGGGAATGTAGTTTGAGCAGTAATGACTGGATTTGAATTAACTACCTAAGATCACAAGCTACAGGTTACTGCCTGAATTGCAAGTGCCACACAACATGTTATAGTACAACTGGGATTGTGCACAGTTAAATGAATGACATCACCACTGTTTATTAGCTGGGTGTTTATGCTAAAAAGTGGTTGAAGGGTGCAATAACACTGTACAGCTACACTTCAAATATGTATTTGAACAGTAGTCTACACAGTATGAAGGTAAAAGACACACTCACAGCTGGCCTCAAACATCCTGCATATGTAGTTGCACAATATACAAAGCACAGCATCAACGTCATGCAGCACAGGAGAATTTACACAACTGTAAGATACTACAGTTTTGATACCATTATGAAATCAACTGTGTGCCCAAAAAGTTAATTTCCCTCAGGATGCTAAGATTTGCATGTGAGCACTGTGCCAGTGTAAATCCATCTCATAAGTGCAACTATACATAAAGGTGGTTGTGAAGTGGCAGTGGACTTGAACCACCAACTTATCAAGTTACCCAACTGATACAGAACATCATCAGCAGGCAGTGCCACAGGGGAATAATGAGTACAAGTCAAGATGATCCCTTGAGTGGGTTTTAGAGATGATGTTTCCATAAAAAGTGGGATAAAAGAGCTGTGTGCAAAGTTAAATGTATTCTCCTCATGGGACATGGGTACAGCACTAAGCATTGCACACATACAGACAGACAGACAGATACACACACACTCAGTTTTCCCATGCTGAGCATTGAACCCCATACCTATCTAATGTACAAATCACTATATTAATCATAAGCACTACAGCAGACATGACAGTCTTAAGGAGAAAGAGTGTTCTTTTGACTTGACTTCATCAGTGTGTTTCAGGGAGGATGTTTCTGTAAAAAGTAGGATAAAGGAGCTGTGTGCAAAGTTAAATGTATTCTCCTTGAGGGAAGTGTATACAGCATCAACTGTTTTACACACACACACACACACACACACACACACACACACACACACACACACACACACACACACACACACACACACACACACACACCCCGATACACACACACACACACACACATACAAGTTTTCCATGGGAGAACATCAAACCTCCTACCTATCTAGACATTACTATATTAGTCGCAAGTTCCACAGGAGAAGTCTGGCTCTTAAAAGTAGGAGAGAGTGCACATTTGACCAGATGACATCATCATTGTGTTGCATAGAGAATGTTTCTCTAAAAACTGGGATAAGAGAGCTGTGTGCAAATTTAAATGTATTCTCTGCAGGGGAAATGAATATAGCACCAAGTGTTTCACATACATGACAACACACACAAGTTTCTCATGGTGGCATTGAAACTCTTATCTATAACATGTACAGAGCACAGTATTATTCATAAGAGCCTCAGGAGAAGATTGACTTTAAGAATGTGAAAAAGTATATTTTTACTTCTTGAAAATCCACTATTTGGAACAAATGGCATTGTGCATCATGGGTTATGCAACAAATGCATATGTGTACACAGGACAATGCAACATCACTATGATTGTCCTACATAATTAAATACTTTTCTATTAACATTTATATACTGTCCTTCATAAGCATTGCATTATTATGATAGACATTGGCATGTTTCACAGAAAGCAGACACCACCTACATAGGACAGTACACTGTAGAATAACAGTGATGGATTGTCTGTGAATAGGTTAAGCAAAATTGTAGCACTTCTGCAAGTATAAGCACTGGAGAGGAGAAAAGCATTAAACAACTGAATTAACTAAGTCAACATAATTCTGAAATCAAGATAACCTGTTGACAAAATTGAGACATACAAACATTGTACACCCTAAAACAATTATTTGATTTTCTTTTTTATTTTACTGTTTAAGTGCAGCACTGCAAAGCTAAATTGTGCTGCTGATGGCAAAGTATTCACACATACATAATCATATCTTGAAGTGCGGAACTTAGAATGGGTATTAGCAGTACTCTATGTTCCTCTGTGCCAACTTTCACTCAAAGATATTGTGACGCTCCACCAATGGACCAGTAATCAAGAAGTCTCAGTCCTCACCACAGGCACCAGTGGGTGACGTACATTGAGAGAATGACAAGGTACACACACACACATGCACTCACGTACACACACACACACACACACACACACACACACACACACACACACACACACACACACACACACGCACACACACAGTATTACCAGATGCAGCTCTCTGTATCAAGTTCAATTTCCTTTAAGAGCACAGAAAAACCACATTCAGTCCAGGACTGGTTTCTCACTCTTTCTCCAGATCCTCAATAAGACTCCCCACTGGCACAGCTATAGAGTTGAGATCTCAGCTGAGTGACCAAGCCAAGACCTCCAGCACCCTCTCTGTCCAGCAAGTGCTTTGTGTCCCTGCCCAAGTAGCTCACACAACACACACACACACACACACACACACACACACACACACACACACACACACACACACACACTTTCAGGTTTGATTTATACACACACACCTGGGAAAGGTTGGCACAGGTTTACTAGCTATGCCCCCTTTTGCCCAGACTGTAAGGTAGTTATCACTCTTACCAGCCAGCTCCTTATCAGCTACTTTAAGGCTCTTAACAAAGGGTGTCCAATCTTACTGTGTAATGTTACCATTAATACAAATGGTAGTCTGACCAACAGCAAGGCTATTAGAAGTGGCCCACCGTGTCACCAGATAAATATGCAAGTACTCTCAGAACTTAAATATCTCTAGACAGATCATCCACAATGAAAGGTTTAAATATATTTAATAATAAATAATAAAAGAAGAAAATACTCCATATATAATTACAATGCTGAGTTAAAAATCACAGGAAATATTTAAAACAACATTGCAGGGCAGTCTCAAATAAATAAAGAAAAACATCTAAATTCATTTTTGCTATATTCCTGACTATATCTAAGAGAATTATGCAGTTCCCTAGACTTACTTACTCAGAGTAAGGCAAGTGTGTGGTGAATGGGTCTTGCTGTCTGATCCAAGACAGAATACAGAATGCACTGTCTCTCTCAGAGAGTTCTCAAATTAATATCTCAAATACTACTTCTGGGCTAGCTTGCAGAATTATATAATTTCTTGTCATCTGACTACTAGTTCCCAGACCCCAAACAGTCATTGGTGGCAGCTAGTAGCATTTAGCATATGTCTGTAAAAATACATAGACAATGATTTTTCCTCAGACCTAAGGCAGATCTTGGAAGTCATAAAACAATACAACACTTCCAAGACAATACAGAACACTTCTCAGCACAGACATTTTGCCTTCGTGATGCCATAAAGTAATTTAATTTCAGTTACTTTTCTGAAGTTAACTTCCTGTATTCCAGTTTCCACTGTCAATATATATACATTTAAACGGTTACAATAGTGCCTGTACATTTCTGTTCTATTCCAGTAGGGCATGCTGTGGTTACATTTTAAGCACCTTGCAAAAATCTTTTTCAGCACACGTCTGACCAAATAGATTTGATATACACATGACATACAGGCATCTTATATGACTCATGTTGATATTCACAAATTACATAATTATTTACAAAATTCCAGATAGCTGGGCTTGCAATATCCCCTTTCATGATATATATATATATATATATATATATATATATATATATATATATATATATATATATATATATATATATATATATATATATATATATATATATATATATATATATATATATATATATCATACAAGACAGGCTTCACATTAGGGAGTAGGCACATGAATATAGCAGCAGGATAATTATGCATTAAGGAAAGGTGTAGTTACATTTACAACCACATGAGTCAGACAAATTATTCTGAAACATTTCATCCAATTGGAATCAAACCTTTAGAACATTCCAAGAAAACCATTTACATGAGAGTATTATGTAAGTACACCATGTAGGAAGTCATAATGCTGATAGTTAACATTTGACAACAGAATTCAGCAATCTTCATTACCCTGTCAACCACTATAATCTATAAATCACATTTTGGCTTGTTGAAAAGTACATTAATCTGAATAAACACAGATAAGCACAGCAGCACAAAGCACAACAGAGTAATGTGGCCAAAGGCAAAATCACAGGCTACTGCCACAAATGGTATTCTTCCATTTATCCTTAGTTCCATTTGTTGCCAATGCAGAAGGAATAATGATACAGATGGGAGAATGTACATCAACAGGGTGAGATGGAGGCAGGGACAAAGTAGCTCTTATGACAGACGAAAGATAATGGTGGATCATAACAATATGTAGTCAACAGGTACACATAAAATAGTGTACCAAAACAGACAGTGATACTTAGCTAAAGGCTGGATTAGAACCCTTGCAATTGGTCAAAAATATGTCTATATATGTGAGCAATAGCTCATCATGCACCAAAGTAAGTACTACTTCACAGCATTTAAATAACACAACTGAAGCACAGTAACAACTTACTGAAGTAAAAGGAGTGAACAAAGAGACAGGTGCAAAGAGCAATAACAACAATGTTTTGTGGAACATATAGGAACATCTACATGGTGTGTTACTGTCACTTATTAAACCATCGTTCATCTGTCTTGCTCTGTACAATAGTACAATAAAGTTCTTGCTATAGGGACAAATAAGGGGTAGGAGAGTGCAACAAACTTGAAGACATAAGCAGGATACGGTTGGCTTATTAAGTCTCCCTGTTGGGGCTGCAATATTTTTGCAAATTATGTCTTGTTGCATTCCTCAAATGGTATGTTAATGAAATGCTTTATATGAAGAGAGGTACACACATTTGCAGATAAATATATGATAGGAACATGAAATGTCATAAATTAATAGATTGATCTACAGCTGCAATCAAACCCATGACACTATGCAAAATAATCAGTCTACAAAGTAATTATCTCAACACACCATGTAGGAAATCCTGTGTTATTACATCTAGCAGCCTAAGAAATGTTACATTAAGTGTTTCATAGTATTGCCTTTAGTCTGCCTTTATTCTGTATTTCCATAGCAAATTGCATGTAAGCATATTTGTGCAAAAGTAACCAGACCACTACAGATTAAACTGAAATTATCAGCTTTTGCAATAAGAAAAAAAACAGCATTCACTGTCACTCAGCATCATTGCACTATCCTCTTCAAAAATGCAAAGGACATAAAGTGAAGACTTTTCCATAGGCCATTTCTGGTCACGTGTTCTGTGTGAATCTGTTTTTGAATAAGTTAAACTTGTGAAAAAAAAGGTGGATAGAACATGGGTGAAAATGGGGAAATGAGGTTGGCAAGCAGAGGGCAAGACACAGAGGAAAGAATAAAGGAATTTGTAGAGGGGCTGTGGGAGAGCACCATAGCTATTCACTTCTTCACTACATAAATGTACACACAATTTCATGACTTTGGAGAGTCACCACACAAGTGTCAGGTGACAACAACAGGATGGTTTACTGCCAATTAGACCAAAGCAAGTATATCAAGATGACACATAGGTGAAGTGGAGAGTTATGTATGAGACATATTTTTTGCGAGACAGGAACACATTTTTGGGAGAAGAGAAAGAGGAATACTGTGGGAGATTCTTAGGAAAGAGTGGGTCAGATATAAGGGTAGGTTACAAAGCATGTGTAAACATACAGGACATACAAGACAGACAGGGATGGTGATGGAAACAAAACATTAGGGACACCATAATGTTTGATAGGAAGGGGATATAGGAGGTGCACATATGTCCAGCTTGCTGTGTCCAGATTGAGAACAGTGACAATCTATTCCTCAGTCTCAGAATTGGCATCACTGTCTCCTGTGTCAGTTGCCTGTGTCAGTGCCAGACATGGCATCATCTTTGCAATCTGACACAGGACTTTTTCAATCTTGATGATATGTGCTCTAAAGCCATATGCCATGACATCCTCCACCAGACCTGTCAGATACTGCCAAGTGACAAAATCACCAGCAGCCAGGGCAGAGCTACCTGATGCAGGTAGATAAGGTAGTGAATGGTTGTGGAGGTTATGCTGACAGGTTGTGTCTCAGAACTACTGGGCATCTATGGTGCCATCTGTGGAAGTATGGTAGTTTGAGCCACAGTGATCAGTCTACCTCTCTGTGCTGTAAGTCATTTATTTTTCAGCAGCAAGGCATGCAAACAGCAGAATGTTAATAAATTATAGCCCCCCCAAATAAAAGAAAAGAAAAGAAAAAAAGAGAGATAGTGTGTGTAGGGGGTGTGATAATTAGATACATGGCATAAACGAAGTAAGCGGAACTACCAAAAAACCAGTAACGGACCCAAAAAAGAACAGGAAAACTGTGGAGAATGCCAAGACTCGAGGGATGGTGATGGAATAAAACATTCAAAATCCATAATGTTTGATAAAGGGATATATCAGGTGCCAATATGTCCAGCAAAAGCCCAAAATAAAGTCGAAATTACTTTGTCCAGATTGAGAACAGTGACAATCTATTCCTGGTGTATCCCAGGCTTTATCAGTTACAAATATGTCATCACTGTCCCCTTTGTCAGTATCCTGGGATAGGCCAGTCAATTAATGGCATCATCTTTGCATTATTTAACAAGAAAAGAAACATTTTTCAATATTTTAAAAAGTATGTGCATATTTAAAATGCCATATATGATATCCTCCAAGGTTACATGATCTGTCAAATTTTCTGCTGATTAACAAAATCACCAGCAGCCAGGGCAGAGCTACCTGATGCAGGTAGATAAGGTAGTGAATGGTTGTGGAGGTTATGCTGACAGGTTGTGTCTCAGAACTACTGGGCATCTATGGTGCCATCTGTGGAAGTATGGTAGTTTGAGCCACAGTGATCAGTCTACCTCTCTGTGCTGTAAGTCATTTATTTTTCAGCAGCAAGGCATGCAAACAGCAGAATGTTAATAAATTATAGCCCCCCCCAAATAAAAGAAAAGAAAAGAAAAAAAAGAGAGATAGTGTGTGTAGGGGGGTGTGATAATTAGATACATGGCATGTCACAGTACTTTATTTTTTAAATAAACTTCATTTGGAAATATGTAAACAGTTATGATAATTTATTATTATATATTTCTTCCACATCTATATATGATGGGAAGGTATTAATGTGTCATAAATCTTACTGCTATCATATAAGAAAGAGCAGCCTATATTTTCCTATGATGAATAGTATATATGCATTCAAGAGTAATAATTGCAATTACCATACATGAACTGCTCCTGACATATTATTGCTATTAATATTTAGAAGTACTTATCCAGTAATAAAAAGTAATTGCTGCTTCTGGGCATTGTACCCATGCACAATTAATTTGGTGCTCTTGTTGTCTAATGCAAGCAGCAATACTTATTGGGGAAGGCATGCATGATTGAGATAAAGTTTGAAGCATGTCTGCTCAAGATACTAGTGATTGAGAGAATTAAATAAACTTTTCAGCTTGAATCTGGACCCAAGTCATACTTACCCAGTGTCCCTCTGAGGTGAGTTAATCTCTACTGGTGCACCCAATGGTTTGCAACTGTGCAGTACAAAAAGAAACAAATGAGTAACTGCATTGGATGGCTAAATCATTAATGTCATATCATAGACAGGTTATGGGTCAGATACTTAAACACAACTGAGGTTTGTTTGAAGTCTTAAATTCGGCCTCCCATCAGCTTAGGAGGTCCAACTTGTGCTTGTGCTATTAAAGTCACTATAGTGGTGACAACATTGTTCCTCGGTGTGTAGAATGTCAGTCGCACTGGGGACTGCTTTGGCTAAGCTACTCCAAGCTTCAGCCTTATACTGTGACCCAATATAATTGCCCTGCAGCAACCTATGGTTGTACCACTTCATGAGGAGTGCCACAAATATCCTAGCCCCTCAATACCCCCACTTCTCTGCTCTAAATTTAGCACCTGTTTCTCCCTTGCCAACAGTGTCTGCAATAGTCAGGCTAACCAGATATGTTTAAATCGGTGCCCAGTTCAGATCTCATGTGTAACTGGTTGTGGGCAAAGATGCACAGCACTGCCAACTGCAGTTTCACAACTGAAAGCAGATGGATTCCTTGGCAGACAAATTGGCACTACTTACATCACACAGCAGTAAAGGTGCGAAACATGGTCACGAGCTTTATCATATGTGATGCTCAATCTATTGACACAAGTTCTAATGTTCAACAATGGAATGCTTAATGGCATGGCTTTTAATCCTTGTAGACTGGAAGGAGAAAAAGGATGGGTAATTCAATAATACTTACATGGAGCTAATCTCTGTGTTAGCATGGTGGTGCAGCTCAAACACAGAGATTGAAGGCGGAGCGATCTAGAAAGCAAGGCTGGGGTGTGCACGAGCCTCTCAGCACTATGCTGACATGGACGCGATCGTGGGGTGTAAATCTCCTCATTTGCTGGTGAAAATCATGCAAATTAGGTGATTTACAGATCCAGGAAGCAGACAGGCATCCATGTAGCAGCTGTGTCTGCATTACAAATGTATGCTGAAAGTAACCGTGTACCGGAGTGGAAAAAAAAACTGGGCTGTAACAACTAAAAGTAAAGCATGTATTAGGTGCATTAGGCATGTCAATGGTCAAAACTATGGCCACTGGCAAATAAAACTGAAGCAAAATGTCAAAATGAAAAGTTATTTTGGCACAAATGCCATGTTTAAGTGGATCCCAGCGACGCCCAAACATGCAATCTTGCAAACAATAAATTTAAAACAGTAAAAGGAGAGTATTAAAGGTAAATTGAATTTCCAAAGTATACTGGCCAGCATGCAGACTCATACAATGACAGGTTATAGTGGTTGCTAAGGACATAGGCTCTTGTGTCATGTTGTAAACTACAGTATACGCAACTAGGTGTATGTAAATGAGCTAAGTTTACTGAATAGCAAAATGGGTCACTGTGTCCGCAGGTACCTAACCGTTTAGGGGTTACAATGTGGTGGTGTAGCCAGAAGAGGCAGCTGACATGAAAAGGTAATGTGTCGTGATCTGTGTAAGCACATTGGAGCTCAGTGGCTTCTGTTTGTGTTCAGCTAAACACAGCTAAGCAAGGGGGTGTCTGAGGCTGCTTAGCTGTGCTTATCTGTTGTAAGAAAAGCTAAGCATGCTCGTGTACAGGGGAGGGCCCTTTCTGCTCAGTAATGTTTACACTAGCTCCATGGGTTTGTGCAGGGTGCCACAGGGCTAAAAAGTACAGGAAATAGAAAAAAAACTGAAACTCCTTTACAAAAGGCAATAAACTATAAATGGCTAATAATACCTCTGGCACTCACACTGGCTTATTCAAATCCCTCAGTAATGCAACTGCCAGGTGGAATGTATCATAGTCAGCCAATCACACTGGTTGCATCTGCAGCACACCAGTATAAAGTATGCAGACACCCGTCTGGAGCTCAGTGGCTTCTGTTTGCACTCAGCTAAGCACAGCTAAGCAAGGGGGGGGTGATTTTTCCCATATACTCTGCACCATTGGAGTACACACTTGGGAATTTTAACTAACAAAATGATAGGGGCTGCTGCTGCTTTGCTATATCTCTACATGCTACAGACTAAGGGCAGTGATGAGGATGATGTTGACAACTGGCCCAGAATGAGGAGGAAAAGAGTGTTCAGACCCAGGGTAACCTTTCAGGGGCTACATGAGCTGGAGATAGTAGAGCGCTACAGGGTGGACAAGGACATACTACAGCAACTCACTGAGCTCTGCCACCCTCACCTCAGACCCAGAGCCTACAGAGGGGAACCCATCCCAGTGGAAACAAAGGTATGTGTAGCCTTAAGAATACTAGCTGCAGGTACTTTCCAAAGACCTACTGGGGACATCATGGGGGTCTCACAGGCATCTGCATCCAGAGTACTCTACCAGTTCCTGGATGTCATGCTAAGACATGCCAGTGAGCACATTTATTTCCCCAGCACCCCTGAGGAGAGAACCACCAATAGGCATCTCTTCCACTGTGTAGCACACTACCCAGAGGTATTGGGTGCCATAGACTGCACTCATGTCCACATCAAATCACCACCCAGTGAACAGGGTAGAGTCTACATCAACAACAAGGGGTATCACTCTATCAACTGCTAGGTCATGTGCAATGCCCAGGGCATTATCATCAATATGTGTTGTGGTAACCCTGGCAGTTATCATGACTCCCACATCTGGCAGCCATCACAGCTGTACCAGCCATTTGCCAGGGGGGACATCCCATATGGTCATATAGTGGGAGATGCTGGCTACGCACTGGAACCATGGATGATAACACCCATCAGAAATGCACACACACCCAATGAAGAATGCCATAATGAGGCACACACACAAACTAGGAACATCATAGAGCATGTGTTTGGACTGCTCATGTCACGATTCTGCTGCCTTGACAAATCTGGTGAAGCCCTGCAGTACCCTCCAGCCACATGTGCACACATGTTCATAGTATCTGCCATGCTACACAAAATGATGTGCAGAAACAGCTGTGGCAGGAACATCACAGGGAAGGGGGACACAGTCCCCCACCATTGCCAAGGTCCCCACAGGCACAGGGGGACTCAGAGGATGAACCCCCTGAGCTTGTCCCTGTAGGCAGACATTGGCATGCCCAGTACACCCTGGCCTTGGCAAAGAGGCCAAACAAAGCACATACACTAACATGCTAGGGACTCAGTAACTGACACCTCTCTCTGACTCGCACACAGAGTAAAAAGGATGCCACACACATCACACTACCTGTACCTTACCATGTATAGGCTGTGTACTGCATGCATCTGACAGAGTCAGTCCTGAAGCACTGTCCTCACAACTGCTGCAGGCACAAGGTAAGTCACTCTTCTTAACAACAAATGAATAGAGTAGTACATTGTGGTAGCATATCTATGGTATCACTGCATGTATGCAAAGGAATGGGATGGCCTACCGGGATAGCAGCAGACAGCTGACAACTATGTGGGACAACAGGAAATGTCCACCAAATACTGGCTTCCCCAAAATATGCAGTAGTCCCCTAGGTGACAAAACCCACTGCAGTATATGTGGGGGACTAACAAACTGCAGGGTCATAAGTCACACTCATGGATGTCAATGTTGGAATCCCATGCATACCTCTCAGCCTCTCCCAGCAAGTCAGCTGTACAAAGCCATAAAAAATGTGTGGCAATGGCCCACAAATAGGGACAATGGTGAAATATTCCTCTTACAAACTTACACAGCGATATCACAGCAGGTCTTGCAGGTCTCTGTAGGGTAAGAAGTCTGAAACTAAAATGTCTATCATTACTTTCTAACCATTGGTCTTTAGTGATATGCCAGTATTCCCCAAGACAAGCATAATACTATGCTAAATGGAACCAAAATGTAAAGCAAACATCTAGACAGGCTATTCAAATATGTACAGTTTAGAGCTATGCCTCCCTCCCCTCAACACACCCATGTACCCATAGAAATGCAGTAACATTTATGTTTGCAGGGTAATAGCAGCAGAGCACACATTCCCAGGGCTGTCCCAATCAACTTGATAACTTGTTGCATGTCCACAATATGCAGGGGTCAATGAGCTATGTATATGCATGGTTAATACTCTTAGGAAGGATGCAGCACTTACTCTTGGCTGTTGTGGCTTAGTGGTCTAAGACAGGGTCCATGTTTCAAGACTTTCTGTGCCAAGTATTTTGCATGTCAGCTATACCTATGGGAGGACGTGTACACACTGTCCAGAAATCAGTATCCATTACTGCAGGAAAGCTGGACAATTCAGGGACAGGGGGGCCACACATATGGACAGCTTGGAGTAACCTAAACAGTGCCTAGTAGGACAGCAGGTTCTTGAAAGTCATTGTACTGCCAGATTATAAATGGCTGCCACCTTAGTGTGTCAGTACTGACAACAAGTCACTGGCCACCATCCATACATCTGGAATGACAGGGTGTCACAGAAGGACCACAAGTATGCCTCGTCTATCTGTTCTGCTTGTCATAACATTGCATTTGCCTGCCAAACTATTGCAAAACAATAAAGGTCGATGTGAAAACATCAATGGCAGACAGTGGAGAAGTAGACATCATACCCATAAGAAAAAACAAGCTAATACCAAACCAGTCTCCCAAATTTCTATATTTGGCAGAGCAGTATTAACACCCTGTCCCCATATATGGGCCCATGTCTGACTGTCATATATGGGCATGTCCAGATATCAGTCTGTGATGGTTTGACAGCTAGGACCAACATGTAGCCTTATAATAACATTGCAATACAAACTGTCTGAGGACCACAGCAGATTTAGGGGTGTAATGATGGGGTCTATATTACTTTATCGAATACTAACATAATCGAAAATGTAATAATCAACCCGTAAATGTCGAAGTGCTAGAACTTCGAACGTTTCAATGGAGATCTCTGTACAATGCAGAAATGGAAGTTTTCCATTATCTGCACTGTAATGCGATTTCAGAGTTGGTATATTTAAGTAGCGGGGGGTGAGGGGTGCAGGGGGTTTGCCACCCTGCTTACAGTGTTTAAATGGTTTGTTTGGGTAAGTTTTTTGGTTTTTATTAACTGTTTGAAGTTTTAGCACTTCATCATTTACGGGTCGACTATTACGTTTTCGATTACATTAGTATTCGATAATGTAATACAGACCCTAATGATGGACAACCTGCTAAACAGGTACATTCAGAGGTTTGACGTTCATAACTCTGCGTGTGATGTTATGACTTCTACCCCATTCACACTAGAAATGCAAATACATAACACCAGCAACTGTCAACAAAAGCCTGTAATTGGACTACAGAAGGACAAAGAGACACATATAAGGGGAAGGGAAACTACTGGCCAGACAAATGGAGAATGTGCACACCACAACAAATTGTGCAATAACATAGGCTCCCTGCAGGGTATGGAGTCAGTAAACATCACTCACAACTACAAAATACACACTCACATATGTGGAGGTTCTCGACAAAAACAAACCCAAAGGACACCTCAGAGGCAAAAACACGAGAACTCCTCAAACCTCCACACTACAGACCATGCATAGTCTACACACCAGTGTCTCAGAACCAGTAAGGCCGTACCATAAACCCAACATATTATTCATAGGAGACTCCCATTGTAAAATGCACAGATGTGCCTCTCACCAGGCTGGATAAGGAGAAAGTCACAGTTACTTATTTGTCAGGTCTCAGAATCCACCATGTCACACATGCACTCAAATCTCTCCACAACAGGTACTATTATGACTCTGTCCTAGTCTATGTCAGTGTAAACGACTTCAGACATACCTCCCTGGACTATAGGAAGACCGACATGATTGAGCTTGCTGAATATGTGTCCCATGCAAGTATGTCCCTAGGTTTAAGCAGCATTCTACTGTCATCCAGAATGATGCCTCAATGCAAACATAAAATGATTGACATTAACAATTGGCTTACTTTCTGGTGTCATCCCAGGGGGATCCAGTGCATGACAGCCTGGGAGCATATAATCAACAGACCACGCTGCTTTGCTAGAGATGGCCTGCATCTGTCTCACTTGGCCTTCAGGCTTCTGACAAAGGCCCTTGCCTCCCCCCTAGTGCCTTTTTAGGGAAAGTCATGAGGTCAATACTACCAACATAAAACTCTCAACAAAATGCAAATTAAAGGTCATGCCGCTAAATGCTATGAGTCTATACTTAGAACTGCACTCATTGCAAGCATTCTTAACCCTGGAAGATGCTGACATGTCTGCAATCACAGAAACCTGGGTCAAAGTTGCAGACAGCAACCCATCTTTAACTGGCCACTCATCCTATCACACAGCCAGACCCCAAAATGTGGCCAGCAAAACCAAAGGAGGTGGAGTATAAATATATATTAAACAGACACACACCTCCAGGCTGGTCAAACAGTCTGATGCACACGAGACACTCCAGGTGCAGTTAACCATTGACAAGATCCCTATTAAAATTATACTTAGCTACAGGCCCACATGTTTGACTCAGGATGCCCACTCCACCTATCTGGACCTCTGCAAATCTATCAAGATTCAACCTTTTACCCTGATCCTGGCTGACTTGAATAACCTAACCATAGACTGGAAAAAAAAAACACTCATGCCAGAACAGAAATGCACAGAGACTCCTCCATTTTATCAATGCAAATGCCTTGGGACAGCTACTTGTTACCCCCATAAGATGCAATACATATCTTGCACTTGGTAGTAACCAACATGATTAACCACTGCAGCACCCCTATGGTATCATCCTCACTGGCAAGATCAGATAAAAAAGTGGTCACTTTCTATATCACCATCTCCCCTGACCCCCCCAGCTATAGTAAAAAGAAAAAGTCTCCAAAGCTGATTACAACCACCTGATGGATGGTATAAACAGCTGCACAGCCCCCTCTCCCACTGTAGGAACAGGCACTGACATCCAAATGTGCACCGAAGTATTATACGAGCATATATATATAGATGCATGAAATCAGGAAAACCTGACAGGACAACATCATCCTCCGCAAGAAAGAGTAAACCTGTCTGGTGAACATCTGCAGTAAATAAACTACATAACAAAAGGAAAAAATGCTGTCCAGGAACAAGAAGGAGCAGGTGCCCAACTGGAAGCAATCTCTCTTTAGCCTGAGCAAGCAAATAAGAGCACCAGTGAAATCCTCTAAAGGCAACTTTGAGTCCAAATTGCCCACATCTGCTAGAGACAATCATAAGGCCTTATTCACATATGTACACAGTATCAAAGGAAGCTCCCAGATCTGTTCAGAACTGGTGGTCAAGGACACCACATACACAAATGCTGTAGATATAGTCAATCTACTGGCTAACAGATTCAGTGGAAATCTATCCCCTCTGTCCCCCCCCATCAGTAAACCAGGACATCACCAGTACCTGCTCCCCACACTTTATCTCTAGGAAGAGGTCATCACTAACCTCTCAAAGGCATAAAAGACAGTCTCCATGGGACTTGACAACATCCCAGGCTGCATCCTACATGAACCCAGACATGAACTTGCAGCACCATTAGGCACCCTAGTGACCCAAATCATGAGTACCAGCTTTGTCCCAGATGAGTGGAGGACAGCTACTGCCATCCCTTTACACAAAGGTGGAGTGTCTGCTGATCCATGAAATTATAGACACAGCAGCTTAACTAACCTGATCTGCAAGGCCATGCAACAGATTATCATAGACCTCAGTAACAGGGACATTGGCGAACTCCAAATACTTGACCACACACAGTTTGGCCTTGTCAAAGGGAGGTATGTTTGTTAAATCTGATGCACTTCTTTGAGACAGCCAGAAAAGCCATGGACGAGGGAAAGATGGTGCACACTGCCAACCTTGACTTGGTCAAAGCCTTCAACATTATTCCCCACTTGGCTTTAGTAGATAAACTCTGTCAACTAGGCATCAATCCATATGTTCCAAGATGGGTAGCAAACTGGCTCACTGACAGAACCCACCTAATCATAATAGGGGTAGCCAACTCAAACAGTATACCCATAATGAGTGGAATACCCCAGGGATCGATCCTGGTGCCTCGGTTATACGGGATAAACATCTCTGAGGTCCAGGCCAAAACCAGTGGCCTATGGCTGACCAAGTTAGCAGATGACTGCAAGCTGGGCACAGACATCAATTCCTCAAGTGATGTGGACGTCCTCCAAGAGGGTCTCACACAAACAAATGACTGGTGCCAGAAACATGGCCTCAAGCTGAATGCCAGAAAATGCATCATCATGCCCTTTGGGGAGAGTGATGTCCCCACATATTATCACATTAACAACAACATCCTATGTAGACAATCAGTACTGAGGGATTTGGCTACCCAAGTTGATAGCAACCTGACTTCTGACCACCATGTTGCTACTGTTGTACGGAAAGCTTTCTAGATGGCCCAACTCATATGTAAGAGTATCTCATCCAGGGACAAAGAGGTCATAAGATCCATGTATTCTGCCATGATAAGGACAATTATTGAGTACAATGCCCACTTTGGCATGTACCTCACAAAGCATATGCAGCAGATGGAGAGACCACAGAGGTTTCTCATACAGAGAATCCAGGGCCACAAACACCTACCCTACACAGATAGGCTAAAAACACTGTCCCCCTCCTCAGTTTCATACAGACTCCTCAGAGTTGACCTCTGTCTGGCATATAAAGTAATCCAGGACCTGCCTTGATAAGACTGCATATCTAGAAGTCAAGCTCCACTCAAGCAACCTGTAGGCACAACACCAACCTGGTCTGTGATATCACTAGGATTTAGTGTGACAGATATGTGCCCCACAGACTCCCCCATCTGTGGAATATACTCCCTGTCCATGTCAAGCAGTGTACTTCAATAGCTCTTTTGAAGTGCACCCTGGATAACTGCATGGGAAACAGAAAATACACTACTAGGATTCCACCTGTGTCCCTCCTGGACAGGGGCTCCGAGTGCTGACATGTTTTAATATGGGCTACACTCTTGTTTGCTAGGGTTATAACGGCCTCAGGGCCAATAGCCTAGTAACCTCCTATGAACCTATAAACAAATGTCTGTCAGTGGTTCACAACTTTACTCTATACTACTCTGCCACTGACATATCAGGAAATCACAGTGCTAAGTAGAATATACCACACATATTATGGAAACCTCTGCTCAGTCCAATGCACTCTGTACCCACACCAGGATATGACTTTTCATTTAATAAGGATACCACACAACCAGGAGATACCCAGCCAGTATATCACTGAGGTGCTGGACTGTTTACACAGCTTCATCAGCCAATCGGCTGTAGGCTACCTCTCAACTGCCCAGATTTTCACAGAATGTCCAGATTTGTGGCTGATATTTTTGGTCTGTTCCTCATAACATTTGTATTTTCAGATAAATCACCAGGATGATCTGAGGATTTATGTCAGTAAATAATAATGATACATTTCAGTTTCAGATCTCATATCCTTCAAAAAATGTATGCTAAAATAAACAGTGCTACTCCAGCAACTTTCTAAGTTTATAAAAGCAATATGTAAAATATGTCCCTATGTTTGGCCCATTGTCCCCCCAATTTTGACAGGCTTTGTCCAGATGTCTTGCACTAAGAGGTTGAGAGGTATGGTTGTAGCACACAAAACCATGGACCAGAGTACAGCTATTTCTGGAATGGACTCTCACTCTTACTATAGAAGGTCATACCGGGCATGCTCCTACACTTAATGAATTACAGCCCATGTCTATACCCACATAGGACTATACAACTGTATTGTGCATATATGTCTTTGCATACAGACAGCTATGTACAGGTTAACTTTCTCTCCCCACCCCCATCACACAGGATTACCCTCAGCTATCTGTAGGTGTCCCATATGTGATATAGCTGCATATGTTCAGCGTGATACACATGCATATATATGGGCAACATATACAAATATATCAATCATACACAGGCAGAGATAGGGGGAGAGAGTGACAGACAGTGACAGAGGGAGAGCAGAGAGAGAGAGAGAGAAAGAAAGGGAGACACAGACAGAGGGAGAGTCATAGAGAGAGAGAGAGAGAGAGAGACCCTGAAAGGCAGACTGATGTCCTGTCACAGATAATTGCACACCAGTTGTAACCAGTGGCACATGACAGTATGAAGGTGAGCTCCACTGAGTAATAGTAGTGAGGTAGGGGTTGTAATCTGACATCACCCATGTGTGTGTATGAGCGTGTGTGTGTGTGTGTGTGTGTGTGTGTGTGTGTGTGTGTGTGTGTGTGTGTGTGTGTGTGTGTGTGTGTGTGTGTGTGTGTGTGTGTTTGTAGGTTAAAGCAATTTGAGGCCTTTCCCACCCAGTACACTTCCCATTGCCCTACTATACAAGGCCTGCTGATGTCATTCACCTTAGAAGTACCTTTGGACACTTATCAGCCCCATGAGCTCTGTGGCACATGTGATAACTATGTAGCACTATAGTACGAATAACTAAATAGGTATGGGCTCTAATCTCAGCACTTGCAATTGTATTTGTAGGTTAAAGAAGTTTGAAGCCTTTCCACCCAGTACATTTCCCATTGTCCTACTTTACAAGGCCTGCTGATGTCATTCACCTTAGAAGTACCTTTGGACACACTTCAGCTCTATAAGCTCCATGGCGTGTGTGATAACTATGTTGCACGACAGTACAAATAATTAGATAAGTAGGGGTTCTAATCTCAGCACTGGCAACTGGGTGTGTGATAAACATATCCCGTGTGTGTGTTGGTTATACCATTTTGAAGCCTGTTCCACCCAGTAAACTTCCCATTGCCCTACTTTACAAAGCCTGCTGATGTCATTCACCTTAGAAGTACCTTTGGACACTCATCAGCCCTATAAGCTCTGTGGCATGTGCGATACATATGTAGTACTATAGTATAAATAAACAGATTGGTAGGGTTTCTAATCACAGCCCTGGCAACTATGTGTGAGGAACATATCCCTTGTGTGTACATTGATTATCCCATTTTGAGGCTTTTTCCACCAGTACACTTCACATTGCCCTACTTTGCAAGGCCTGCTGATGTCATTCACCTTAGAAATACCTTTGGACACTCTTCAGCCCTATAAACTCCATAGCGCATGTGATAACTACATAGTACTATAGTACATGTAACTAGATAGGTAGGGGTTCTAATCTCAATTTTGGCAAATGTGAAACTGTCTGTATGTGTGCTGGTTATACCATTTTGAGGCCTGTTACACCCTGGTCCCCCCCCCAATTGTATTACTTTACAGGACATGTTTATGTCAACAACCTTAGATCCACTGTTGGACACTTTCTAGGCATATAAGGTCCGTGTCACATGCAATAAGTGAGCAGCACTATAGTACATAGAAGTAGGTAGGTAGGGGGTTGAATCTCAATACAGCTAATTATACTACTGTATCTATATGTGTGTGTTTGTGTGTGAAGCATATCCCCTGTGGCTGTTGTGTGCATTGGTTATACCATTTTAAGGTGTGTTGACCCCCACCCCATGGCATTACTTTAAAGATCCTGTTGATGTCATCCACCTTACATGCACCATGTTAAACTCTACAGGTCATACCAGTCATCTGTACATATGTATGCAGAATATCCAGATGTTTGCAACATATATGCGGTCCATGTCTCCTAACAATGGGGTTTTATGAGAAACCATTGGCAAATATGTGACAGTTGCTGTAGTTACAGACATGCCAGCTTCAGACATCATACCTGTCAGAAATGCCATGCTTATACAAAGTCTGTTACCCTATTATTTGTCCAGGTTTGTAAGAGCAATATGTGAGAACAGTCACTATTATGGGTGGTTTATCCCACCATCCATGAAGGCATTCTCAAGATTAATTGGTGTAAGAGGTTGTGAGTTATCATCCTGGCATATAATGTCCATGGTGCATGCAATATGTAAGTAGCACTATAGTACATACAAGTAGATAGGTAGTGGTTCTAAAGCTGACAATTACTAACTGTGTGAGTGTATGTGTTTCTGTATGCATATCCCCTGTGGCTGTCTTGCCTGTGTGTGTGCAATGTTTATACCATTTTGTGTGCCTGTTCCACCCTGTTAACTAACCCACTGCCAATCTACTCACAGTCCCTACAGATGTCATCCACCTTACAAGCACAGTTACACATTTTCTAACACAAAGGCACTATGGTGCATGCAATAGTCATGTCAGTCTGTATTGTACATAACTAGATAGGTAGGTTATCTAATCAAAAAGGTGTCAACTCTGTGCACATGTGTGTTACAATGCATATTCCCATGCAGCAGTGTGTCTGTGTTTCAGATGGGTCTACCATGTTAAAGGCCTGTGAAACCCCATTGGCAATTGTAACAGCCCATGCAATTGTCACCCACTTGAACAGTAGTGGCAGAGACTGCAACACTATAGTAGCTCTGTAGTGTTTGCATTATGCATATAGCAGTATTGTTTATACAACTAGGCAGGTAGAGGTTCTACTATCAGCAAGAGCAGGTCATGTGTGTGTGTGTGTGTGTGTGTGTGTGTGTGTGTGTGTGTGTGTGTGTGTGTGTGTGTGTGTGTGTGTGTGTGTGTGTGTGTGTGTGTGTGTGTGTGTGTATCCCCTTGTAGCTGTCTAACTGTGTTACGGCCACCAGCATACCTCTGAACCCCTCACAGAAAGACATCTGGCTAAAGACATATGGAAAAGTGGGGCAAAGACCTAACATTGAGCACAACCATCAAATATTGCTGTGACACACACATGAAAAGTAGATATCAGAACAGGTTGTGCATTTGAATGCACTTCCAAAGGGTATGTGTTACTACATGACAATATCCGTCATTAATCTAAAATGTTAGTCTGTTATGATTTCCAAACAGTTTGCCAGAAAACCACAATGTTATGACAGATAGAAAGAAAATATGTCTTAAACATCAGGACAATCTGCAGGCATATGCAGAGGTCCTAGGTGTGGTCACCATTTGCACCACCATGCAGGTTTAAGTCCTTGTTGGCAAAGTGTGACCTGTGAAAACAACTGAAATTATAAAGAGGTCCCGAGAGTGTAAGACAACAAACATTTCATACAGTTGTCTACTGACTGCTTAGAGCAGTTATTGCACATCAAAAGCACATTAATGTTATGACAAATAGCATAAGTTAAGGTAATGTCACACAAATAAGATGTCATAGTAACAAATCAATGGAAGTCCTGTGTGCTGCACTTACCGTGGGTATGGTATGTCCTGCCAGCTATCACGTTACTACAAGACATGTCCCACAGGCCACATTTGATAAGGTGGTAACCACAATCTGTGTCACCTATGTGTGTGTAATATGTAGACATGTGAAGGACCTGTGACTACCTGCTGCCCCCTATAACCCACATGTATATAAGCATGAATGCTAACTGCCACCAGCCAAATATGTAGGTACAGTCTAAGGCTGTGTCAACTGTACATATTGTGCAGTCAGTCATTGACCCACAAACTGCTGTTAACACACTGTAATGGACCATACAGTGGGTATGGAATGGTGTCAAGGTCCTGGCCTCAAGCTGAAAGCAGACAACAGTGTCAGCATACCATATGGCAAGAACATGTCCCCAGTATTTCCCACATCAGCACCAACCCCATAAGCACAAAGACTGCGATGACAGACCTGGGTGCTCAGGATGGCAACAATGTTGCATGCAGGCAACAAGTAGTGGCAGTGGTCAGGAATTGCTTCATAGCATCATAGGAGGTTACTATGCTAATGGCCTTGGGGCCCTTGCAAGCCTAGCTAAGAGTTTATCCCCCAAAAGAAACCTCAGTCAGCACCTGTCACCCCTGTCAGTGAGGGACACAGGTGGAGCCCCTGGGACAAATTTGTGGTTTCCCATCCACTCATGTGCTTAAAAAGGGTCAGTGAGGTCTTCTGTTTGATGTGTATGGGAAGCCTATTCCAGAGATGGGGCAGCCTCTGGGAGATAAACCTGTTCCTCCAGCAGGTTATGTTAATGTAAAATATTAGGTTCAGGCCTTCTGAGCAGGTAGTGCATGAGGAGTTAGACTTACAAATATGGAGTATCTCTAGTAGGGCAAGGTCCAAGATTGCCTTGTAGGAAAGACACAGATCACCCCTGAGCAATCTATATAACACCAAGTACAGTGATAGTGATTTGAGCATGTCTGTATAGGACAGGTGTTGGAGGCCATGGATGCTCTTTGTAAGATATTTCTGTGGCATTTCCAGTTGGTGCATGTGTTTGGAGAGGTACATCCCAAACGGGGAATTATACTCAATTATTGGTCTAATGAGGGAGGAGTACAGAGAGGTAATAACCTCCTTTTTTTCTAGATGCAATCCCTTTACTGATGAGATGAACCAAGTAAAAGGCTTTTCTGACCACTGCCACTACATGATGGTCGAATATGAGGTTGTTATCAACTTCAGTGTCTAGCTCTCTCACCACAGGTTGTGTGCTTAGGGGGTTGTCATTGATGTGGTAATTAGTAGGGGGTCATGTTTTTGCTGAATGGAATGATGATACTTTTTTGGCGTTTAGCTTAAGGCGATGACTTTGGCACCAGTCATTAGTTGCTGTGAGACCCTCTTGCAGTATGTTAACATCATTTGGGGAGTCAATGACAGCACCCAACTTACAGTGTTCAGGAAACTTTTTCAGCCACAGGCCTTTCGTCTTTGCCTGTACCTCCGAGAAATAGATGTGAAAAAGTAGGGGTCCCAGGAAAGATCCCTGGGGAACTCCACTAGTGACATGTCTGCTATCAGAGGTGGGGGTGCCTATTTTGACTTTGAGGGTCCTGTAAGTGAGCCAGTTTGCCACCCACCCGATGAAATAGGGATTTATGCCAAGTTGTGTTAACTTTTTGATGATGCCCGAGTGGGGGATTGTGTCAAAAGCCTTGGCCAAGTCAAGGTAAGCTGTATGTACTGACGTTCCCTCATCCAGAGTCTTGGTGACAGTCTCAAAGAAGTTGACCAGATTCAACAGGCAAGATCTGCCCTTGACAAATCCAAACTGGGTGGGCTCAAGTGCTTGGAGATTGCCTATGTCCTTGTTTACAAGATCCATAATAATACGTTCTATGGCTTTACAGATCAGACTTGCCAAGCTAATGGGGCGATAGTTTCCAGGGTCAGTAGTGGCACCATCTTTGTGCAAGGGGATGATAATGGCAGTTTTCCACTCTGTTGGAATGAAGCCAGTACTTAGGCTGTGGTTGAATAAGCTGCTCGATGACAAAGCTAGTTCTTGCTGGAGATGATGCAGAATGCATCCTGGGATACCATCAGGTCACATGGAAGCTGTATTTTTTGCCTTGGATAGGGCCTGTAACACTTGATCTATGGAGATGTGAGGTGCTGGACAAGTATCGGGGATGTTGAAAAGGACAGAGGAGTGAAGTTTGCGCTGAACCTATCTGCTAGTAGGTTGGCTAAGTCAACAGGATCAGTGTATGTGATACTGTTAAGGACTAATTTGGAACAAAGCTGGGCTTTGCCACAGAGGTTCCTGACATAACTGAAAAAGATGATGTGGTTCACCACATAGGTAAAGGGACCTTACCCAGACAAAAGGTGGATATTACCTCTGAATCGTCCTCAGTCAGTACAACAATACATTAGCAGCATGGCCTGTTTGCTATGCTCCTATGCAAACATCTGCAGAAACTTTAAAGGCTATGTTAATACACAGAGAGGTCAGCCATGACCCTCAACACCTGTTCCATACAGACAGCCTGTAATCAGTATTGCCCCACTGGTTACCAGTCAGGTTGTCCACAGGTGTCTGTGGCATGCCAAGATGGCAATGTTGTGCTCAGCTCTTAAACAGCTGCCCCATGTATGAGAGTATAACTCTGTGTGCATTACCAGCACAAGAGGCTTGACTCGCATATGAGATAGCAGAAAAAAATGCAGGAGAGTCAGGTTTGACTACCACAGGCTACCCTGTGTCAGGACTACACTTCCCAAACATGTCAAACACAGTACCATGCATACTCTCATCAACTACATCAAGGTTGAGTGGATGGTAGTCTGTCTCTGGGGTTTAACCTGTGTCCAGCAATGGCAGGGGCAACAGGTGCTGATTGATGATTCTGTTGGGCATAAAGTAATGGCTAGGCTTGTGAGGGACCCAGGGCCAGTAGTCTAGTAACCTCCTCTGTATCTATGAACCTGTGATCCTACAGAACACTCAGGTGACATGAAAAGGTCACTGTGTTTCCACTCTGCCATACTCAGCTTCAGTAATGTTAGCAGCTCCCCAGGCTGTACACACACAGACACCTGGAAAAGAAACAGAATAAGGTATGTGAGACAGCAGTTAGTCAGCATTACTAACAGCAATAATGCATCATGGCAGAGATATACATACACTTCGATGTGTACCCATGACAACTTTCAACAGACAGCACCTTACACAGCATAACATTACTACACTACACCCTGTGTATCAGACACATATTAGCTTGTGCCTGCATCGATGGTATGGATAACAGAGATGTGGCACAGGTGTCATCACTTGTACAGGGTGTGGTGTGGGGTTGCCAAAGGCCTAGGCTGGGCCATACAATTGACATTATGTGTATGTATGTCTGGAGGGGTGGTGTTCAATTAGGCCATGGAGAGGAGCTGTATGTGTCTGGTGGTGACCTGCATGTGATAGTGATGTGTGAGTGTGTGTATGCACACAGTCAAGCCATGTGCTAGCCCTACACAGGGGTATGTTGGACAGCATTAGACCGTACATGGCAGGATGTACAGTTCACCCTCTCCAGCCACAGACACAGGAACTGGTTCTGCCAGGAGTGTCATTGGCATCACCAGGCCCAAGGCCAGATGCAGTACTACTTTGTGATGGTGACTGCTGTCTGCTGGATCTATGTCCCTCACAGGACCAGCCAGGGCCACGTGCCTATGGCCTGCTATGTTGTGGTGCAGACAGAACCCTCCCTTTGATAGTGCTGGTGGTAATGCCACTACAGGAGTGAGAATGTGCATGGTCACATGGGCTCTCAGCTGATGTTGTTGCTGACCTACATCCACGTGTCTGATGTCCTACTCCCACCACATGCTCAAGCACAGACATTGCATGGTTGAGCACTGACAATGTCTTACCCCACTGTCTATCCACAACATCAGCAAAATGATTTACACCATCACCAATGTGGCGGATGTCGTCAAGCATGGCAGGAAGTGTTGCATCCATGACCCTGAGCATCTGTCTGGTGTACCGTTCACAATGTGCCTGTGCCTCCATGATGGACCAAAACATGCTTCAGGTGACACCTGCTGTGACACCTCTAACAGGGGCTAAATGGGCAGCAGTCCTCCTTCAAACACCCCTGTCAATCTGCCTGTGTGGAACCTCACCAGCTCTCTGGATATGGCTACTGTTGACAGTCACAGATGCCATAGTCACCACATCCCTCCAACTGTCCAATATCTGTGGCTGCTGGGGACTGGGTATGTTTGGGCATACTGACTATGTGCAGGGACATTGTGGCTGGAAGTGGGACGTCAACCAATAGTATAGATTCAGCCTCCAACAACCCCACCTGTGCCTCACTATGACCATCATCATCATCAGAGTCCAATGAGACACCGACATCATGTTGGGAGGGGGAGAGACCCCAATCCCCATTTTCACCTGTGAGGGGAAGACAACAAATGTAAATTACTACCTGCACTATAATGTTTGCTGATACACACACACACACACACACACACACACACACACACACACACACACACACACACACACACACACACATATATATACAGGTGAGGTGGCACAAAGGCATCATACAGCCCACACTTTCTGAAGGATAACATGCACAACACACAATGAGACCACAACAGACACACTGTGCATAGGCCCTCAACAACATGCAGCGCAGGTATGTCCAGTTAATGTTGCTACTATTATACACCTGTGAGATACGTGAAGAGTGGGAGTATGAGATGCACCTTCACCTAACACACAGTCCACCCGTGTACACAATACTAATGTACCCCTGTATAGCACAGTGGCTACACCTATACAAATGTATGTGCCAATATGTTACAGCACCTGCGAATAGACTCCTGTGATGACCAATGTGATGCACCACAGTTAACTCCACCACAAGTGAACATGCATATATTGCAATATGAGTATGTGTAACAGTTGTGTGCATGGAAAACTGGCTGCCCTTAACATGCCTAGGGTATTGGTGAGCCACAGCAAGACAGTTCCACACTCACCAGCTTCAGGTAGCTGTTCCCCAGACACACAAGAGGAACCTATGTAGCTGTGGGGGGAGGTATAGTCAGCACACACACACATGTAGCATTGGTACAGGATAATATGTGCATTTCTGAACATGTACAGTACAAGCTGTGATACTACCCAATTTGTTGACATTCACAATAGGTGTGCACTTGTGTGCATTACAAAACTCCACCCACAAATGCAGTTTGACCTGACATATGCATCCAGGTATGCAATGGCTGCCACTATGAATGCTACAGTATTGAAGTGATGTCCACTGGGGCCTTACCTGGACGCTCCTTGGCTGTTGACTCTGTGCCATCCACTTCCAAGATATGTGTTGTGATTGTTTCCTGGGATGTGATGGCTGCAGCAAGGATTGTGAGGAACTCCTCCATGGCTGTGAGTGGTGCTTGCATAGCAGGGCCTCCACCTGTGCCAGCACAGTCCCTGACCATAGCTGCAGCCCTTTGCCATGCATTGTGGATGAGGTCTGTGGCACTGTGTTGGACCTGTTCGTATGTCCTGTCGTGGTGGCCCACATTGTTGAAAGTCGCTATCAGTTCTGCCCACATGGTAGTGCATTCCTGCAGGTTTTGCCGGCTCCTTCCCAACAGTATCTTGTGATGGAGTCTGAGGGCATCAATGATTGCCGCAGTCTTGGCTTCTGGGAGGGCCGGTTGCCATCTGTGGTACATCCCACCTGAAAGACATGAACAGGCAAACACATCACAGGACCACAGACATTGGTCACCATTATGTACAGACCCTGCACATCCACTTTTGCTAGCACTATCCACCGGTAACACCCACATCATACCTCTGCCATCTATCAGCACAGTGTGTGTGTGTGTGGATATTGTCAACATACTGGCATTACAGCATGCATTGCCCTCCTGATCCTGATGTTTTATGTTCCACCCAATGAGGACCATTAATGTGCATATTCCTCCAGTAATCATTCACATAAGACAGCACATGCAGAAGCTGGGTCCATCACAGAGATTCCCCACCAGTGAATACCAGGCCATCAACCATCTACCATACACCTGTAGGTTATAAGGCCAACCCTCTACCCAGTGTCATGCATACTTCTCAGGAGTGACGTCACTGTGGCATGCAAGGCAATCACAGACTCCACATTGCTGGCACTGCTGCACGAATCCAAGTCATGCTCCACTGTAGTAACACACACACACACACACACACACACACACACACACACACACACACACACACACACACACACACACACACACACACACACACACACACACACACACACACACAACCTGATGAGTGACCTGGACTGGCCTTGTAGACAGCTCACATGTGTGTTGCACAAAAGCACCCTATGGTGGAATAGGCACCCTGTCTACATCAGGTAAGGTAGCGACCTTAACCTTTGCAGGCGTAACCTGGTAACTGGATGGTTATCAACACATACACTCTTGGGATGCCACGTGTCCCTGATGGACAGGGACATTAGCTGCTGCCTTGCATACACATGGGCTAACGTGGCCTAGGCATAGCCTAGTAACTTGAGCTGGTACCAGGACTACCAGAAATGGCCTGACTGCTGTGACAGACTGTGTTGTTATGTGTCCACACACATCACTGCCATTGACTGCTGGGTGTCCCCTATGGGCAACGTTATAGTACCATGTCATCCAGCCTACATCCAACAAATAGGTGAGTGCTACTACAGGTGCATGTGGACATTCCAGGAACATCTGAGGTACACAATAACAGAGAGAAGTGCATATGTGGTGTAGGGTGACCTTCTCATAGGTGTCTGACATCTGTAGTACCCAGATGTTTTGCAGAATGGGTACATGTGCCTGATAGATGTAGAACCCCCTCCCCTGTCAGACAAATGTGTATTTCTGCACACCAGTTGGACAATAAGTGATGGTTATCCACAGAGTTTGGTGAATGTATCTGTGACATGCCAGTCCCCTGGGGACACACTAATGGTACATGGATATTTGTTACCGTATCCATTCCCTTACATTTTATGCTCAGTATGCACACACTGCTGCTGAGCCAGAGCCAGCATCCCCCCACTACTAGTACCTATAACTACTGTCCTGCTGCAGGAGCCCACCAGGTATGCTAGCCATAGGTGTCAGGCAATCAGATGCAGGTGTAAAGTACATAGTGACCTAGCCAGAGTACATCAGGAATGGTCAGGGAGACCTGGGCAATCTGTGAAATAATCCTGTATGACACTGGCAGACTGGGAGGGGCTCAATGACAGTACATGATGTGATTTGCCAGTGATATCCACCAGTATGCATTGTCAGTCACCCCTGCACTGGCCCATTAATCAAGGAGCCTCAATCCTCCCCACTAGCACCAGTGAAGGACGTATACAATGGGACTATGACAAGTAGACACACAGTAAGTTACATTTACCTTGCAGAGCATACAGAGATTGCAGTCAGTCTGGGCCTGGTTTCTCCCTGTCTCTCCAGATCCCCAGTAAGACTCCCCACTGACACAGCTATATGGTTAACATCTCAGCAGAGCGGTCAAGTGAAAACCTCCATCACCCTCTCTGTCCAATCAGGGCTTTGTGTCCCTGCCCAAGTAGCTGACATACACACACTTTGGATTTGATTTATAAATCTCGCACACACACACACACACACACACACTCCTGGGAAAGGCTGGCACAGGTTTACTAGCTATGGCCCTTTCTGCCCAGACTAAAAGATAGTTCTGACTGCCACAATCTAGCTCTTTATCAGCTACTGTAAGGCCCTTACCAAAGAGTGAAGAATCCTACTGTATGATGTGCCTATTATCCAAGTGGTTAGTGTGACGAAGAGCAAGGCTATTGCAGTGGGCTATACAGTGTCACCAAATAGATATGCAAGTACTCTGACAGCTTACGTATCTCTAAACAGACCAGCCACAATTTCAAGATTTAACTATATTTAATAATAAACTAATAAAGGAGGAAGACAATAATCAATAATGCAAATACAGAGTTCAGAATCACAGGAAATATTTTAGACAACATTACATGACAGTCTCAAATAAATACAGAAACCATCAGAAGTGGTCTTTACTGTATTCCCATATATGTACACTAAATCATTTTTTCCTGTTTCCTTACTATTAGCAAGGCAACTGCAGATGGGTGGATGTTGTCAGACACAAAGACACATACAAACTGCAAAGGTCTTTCTCTGAGACATGTCTGGTGTTAATAATCAACATTACTGCTGAGTTAGCTCAGATTACATCACTCTTTGTCAGCTGCCTTCAGTTCTCAGGTTAACAGCAAGTAACATACATTTACACATCTCTGTGTCAAAAGTACATATCTCTCATATGTTTGTGTAGAAGTGGAATTCATAACACAGTTGCATAGTCTCACATTTTCAAAATAGTAATTATTTATGTTTCAAGACGATACAAGAACCTGTAGCTGTAGACATTTATGTCTGCTTGCTGCACTGAAACTGAGATAACACATTCGTAAAACAACTACAGCTTATTTTCTTGAGATTTTGCAAGTTATCTTTGCATGTTCTAGACTTCCACCCTCTACTATTAATGCATACATTTGCACAGGTAATATTTTATATACATTTCTGTTCTTCTCAAGTACGGTACACTGTGGTTACAGTCTTGAAGCTCAGTCATACTCTTAGAGCAAGCCATGTGGACAAAGGCACAAATAAAGGTGTGACAAAGGGCCAGAAATAGTGACACTTTTTAAATATTGCTCTTACAAACTTAGACATCAGATAGAATAACAGGTTTTGCATTTGCATGACTTTCCTGAAGGATATGACATCTGAAATTCAAATGTGGGCTATTCTTTTATGACTTCAGTCTTTAATGATTTGCGAGCAATTTGCCAGGAAAAACACAAATGTCTGAGAAACTGACTAAAGATATGAGGCAAACTTGCACATTCAGCAAAAATCTGGACAGTTGAGAGGTATGCAACACATTACATAACATAGAGTTCAACACACACTTCTCCACCAGTAGTTTAATATCCACATAACATATATTCTCTTAGATTTGTAAGACAAGAATATGAGTCACACTCATTTTCACCAATGACATATGATTATTTAGAAAATACCAGTTAGCTGGGCTTCCAGTGTCACTATTGTTTAAATTCCTATTTCCCATGACTGCATCCCCCATCTGCATTCCATTACATGCTTAATTGTATGACATACCTGGTATAGTGCTGTAGTCCTTTGTCAGAAGAAATTCACTGGTAGTGTAGTAAAAAATCACAGTCTGTCTTCATGAAGGTGTCACACCTGTTTACCTTAGGCAGCAGCTTGCCTTTTGTAGATAATGTTCATTAACAGGTGATGGTCTATACACCAATCTGTTGCTTCCATTTACTAATTGCATCCAGAACAGCTGGGTTGCCTTTCCATTAGCCAATGGCATGACAACACAGTGCTATAATTAAGGCCTTCATGTGGGCATTGGCCCTTTTCCTGTCTTGTGGGGAGAACATTATCGAGGATGGGGAACTACAGCTTCACAGAGTGTAGGTGGAAATGCTGTCCACTGTTTAGATGGATGTGTTATATCCACAGTTTTGCATGTTATCTGGCTATTGTTAACAGACTTTCACATTCTGTAGCAGTGTACTGTGTAAATGTGTGTTGGGGTGAATGAGTAGACAGGCAGATGTGAGTGTCATACATACATTTCTATATCACTGTGCTTGTTGCTACAGTTGATGCTGGTCTATCAGCTGGGTATGTTTGTAGGGGTAGGCTGTGACACATGTCCCTTAAAACCTCAACATTCCCCCCCAACCCTTTATGTTTGGCTGTTGTGTGGATGCCCTGCTCTAGGTGTTTGGGAGCAGTGTTAGGTCTGTAGCAGGTAGCTGGACATACTGCTGCATGTGTAGCAGGCCACAGCTGCTGCATTCTAACCAGGAGTCAGACTAGAGATTGTGAAGACATTGGGGGAGAACAAGCTATTACTGTCAGTGAGGGTGCGGTGTCAGCTGTTGTGTCACAGCATGGCCTGGTTGAGGGTTTCTACAACAGTCCAGGTGAGGCATGTGCCTGTGGTGCATATGTTACATAATAGTGCCATACAGAGAGTGGTAGGCGACATTTAGTACACATATTCATAATTGTGAGATGTGTCCCAACCTGCAGGCCTTTAAAGTGATACTGTGGGTGGCAGTAACTGCAGTAGGAGCAACCAGTTTCACAGGAAAATGTGGGGCTCGATTATTCCTGTGTAGTATTGACATGCCCATACTTATCATGCCACAGACTGGGCAGTGTGCCACAAGTGTCGGTGTCTAGATGTCACAAATGTTAGAAATGTTACAGATAGAGCTACTGAGCCATTAATCTGGCATGTGTATCTGTAAGACATATATGCATGCATACTCTGTGTTACACAGGATTTGCATGGATGTGTGTGTTCCGATGGGTATGACATTGACACAGAGCTGTCTGTCATGGTTTGGTAACCTCAATCTGCACTGCCTTGCCAGTATGTGGGAACACAGGGTAAGTTTTATGAGAACTCTGTCATAAATAGGGGGCACAACTGTGGATATTCAACAACAGTCTGTGCAGTTCTCGGCTCTACCTGATATTGTAGGCCTCCTATACATCCAGCAGCATTTATTTGTCTGTGTACTGGTTCTGTGTCTGTGTCAGAGGGCCAAGTCCAAGTACAGTGTGGTTTGGGCCACTATATATAGGAGTACTGAGTGAGTGGTAATTAGAATATGTTTGTAAAACCTGTTAGTGTACTCCAGTGGTCATTTGGTGTACTGGTATGTTTCTCTGCCTGTTGTTTAAAGGGTTTTGGGTTCAAACATTGACACTGATGTCTTTTTTTCCCTAAAGTCATATCCCTGTAGTGCCTGATATCTTGACAAAAGCATCAGGAATTTTCTGGAGCTGTTTGGTGTAGTGGTGTGTTGCTGTGATCTTTAGTTCAGAAGGTCCTGGGTTCAATAATCTGCATGGTTTTCTTTTTTTTTCCTGTTACATGACTGTAATACATGATATCTTTACAAAAGCATTGCTAATTCTCCAGAACAGGTTTGGTTTAGTGGTGCATTGCTCTGACTCCAGTGTCCCAGAAGCTTGGGCTCAAGTATTGGCTATGATTTTTTTCCCTACTGTTCAATGACTCTAATGCATGATATCTTTGAAAAAGCATTACTAGTCTCTACAGGTGATTTAGTGTAGTGGTATGTTGTTTTAAATGTAGTGTACAGGGTCCTGGGTTTGAGACTTGGTAATAATGGCTTTTTTCCCCTAATGTTAAATGACAGTAATGCAAGATATGTTTACAAAAGCGTTAGCAATTCGTACAGCTCATTTGGTGTGCAGGTATGTTGCTATGACTCCAGTGCACAGGGGCCTGGGTTCAAAACCTGGTATCATTGATTATTTTGTTGCTGGGCAAAACAGTGGCTGAATGAGATAAATTCATTAAAGCAGTTTTAAGTGGGTTTGCACAGTTTCAAAAAAAGAAAAGAAAAAATGGGTGATAGGAAAGTGGTGAAATTGGGGCACGCAGGGGGAAAACATTATGAAAGGCAGCTAGGGATGTGCAGGATGGGTGTAGGAAAGGACTATAGCTTTCCATTTCTTCTGCAACAACAGCTGTGACTGATGTGGACAATTTGGAATTTAGAGCCTCACACCCCACAGTGAGAGGTGTGGGTGACATATATTTGTTGAGGAATTCAAGGGTAAATTGATTGATGTCACTGTACATGAGGGCAAAATGGAGATCTATGTATGGGACATGTTTTTTTTTAAGGTGAGAGTGGGATGTTGGGGAAAAGTTGTAGGTAAGTTTGGGGAAGTAAGTTGGGTAGGAGAGGTTGCTTTTGCAGACAGACAAGACAGTAGATAGGGGCAGTGTATGACACATAAGGGGGGTAAACACCTTGGATGAGGAGGGTGGTTGGGAATCGGAGGCCCATGTGCCCCAAATGGAAACAGTGAGACTGAGGTCCCCACCCATGGGCAATCACCACTGCCCCTTCACAGCCCTGAAGGTGGCTGTGCTGGGGGCTGAACAAATGTGCCAGTCTGCCTCTAAAGGTGTGGCAGTCTACCCTCAATCTGGCGCAGTCATCCAAATCTGGCTGGATGACCCTGCGCACCATACCTCAAACCTGGTGTCGGGTGACAGGGTCTCTCCACACCCATGCCCAAGGGGGGGATGAGCCCCATCCCTTGAAGTGGTTCCTCCCAAGGGTGGTGCAGGGCCAACAGAGGAGGCAGCCCAAGGTTGGGTCCCAGACATGCTGGGGTCCGGTGCCGCGACCAGATGAGATTGGGCAGGTGGATCCACTGAGATCTGCCTTCTCAAATGTGCTAAGGTGTTGAGGTTTGACAAAATGTTTTGGTTAGTCATGAACAAAACATTTTAACATTAGTTATAACAGCATGCATGGGTGTTCCAATTAACCCAGAACAACAGAAATGAAAAAAAATTGCATGGCAAACACATGCATAAATGGAATAACGGTCAGTATTGTAACAGCATGTAAGTTGCATTTATGGCAACAGGCCACTAACAATGGAATTTGAACAAGGTATGTCAGCATGTAACAATTTAAATATATGAACAATAATACAAGACAACACCCAACATTAGGTTTTGAGAACAACATACCCGTAGTATAATAATTACTGATGCAGATAAGGGGTAGGGGGAGAAAAACAGTCCATTTCCAACTGTATAGGCTTATTTTTTTCACAACAGTACTGCTCAATACTGTAAGGTCTGTCATCACTTTACATCTACCTGAGGCCTATAGCTACTGTAGAACATATGGACCTGTTAATTTGTTGACCAGGAATGCTATGGGGCAATACATGAGTAGAGGGGACTTATATGTGTCACACAGGGGTCTACCTGACAACGCCGAAAGCTGAAAACCCCGATGTTGAGAACACCGACATGTGAAAAGGCTGTGTAAGTATGCGGTAGTGACGGACATTAGGGTTAGGGTGCGAGTAAGGTAAGTGTGCAATATTGACGGACTCTAGGGATAGGGGTGGGTTAAGTGAGTTAGGGTTAGGGCACGGGTTAGGTGAGTGTGCGATAGTGACAGTCTTTAGGGTTAGGGACTGGTTAAGTGAGTTAGGGTTAGGGTGCGGGTAAGGTGAGTGTGCGATAGTGACAGTCTTTAGGGTTAGGGGCGGGTTAAGTGAGTTAGGGTTAGGGCGTGGGTTAGGTGAGTGTGCAATAGTGACAGTCTTTAGGGTTAGGGGTGGGTTAAGTGAGTTAGGGTTAGGGCGCAGGTTAGGTGAGTGTGCGATAGTGACCGACCTTAGGGTTAGGGTTTGGGTTAAGGTTATAGATAGTTGTGTATGTAAGGTTTAGTGTGGGTTTGTAAGGATTTTGGTGTGCTTATGTTGTGTGTGTGCTTTCTGGGCAGGGGATTTATTTTGTTTGTTGATTGTCGGGATTGTGGTGTATCAGGCATGTGAGGTTTCGTGTTTGTGAACTTTCGGTTATGTGGTCTCGGTGATTTCATTGTCGGTGTTGTAGTGTGTCGGTGTTGTCAGGTAGACCCGTCACATAGATGACTAACAAGGTGTACCCTGCACTGATGTTGTGTGAGTGTGCTAATGGCATATTTCTACTAGATTTATATCTGTGTGCAAGGTTACTGGCAACAGTGATCAATGGCCAGGACAGCATGACACTTGAGAGACATGTATTGGGAAGAGTGCATAATGTATATAGCTATCCTGCTGTCATATGTGGGCATGGGGCTAGACACTGGAACATTTTTACACAGTTTATTGCTATACCCTTCATACAGCTAATATAAATATTTCTTTACCTGTCAGCCCTGTGAAGAAAATATCTGTTAACACTACCTGAATGTTTCTACAAATAGCCAGAATTACATGTGTGTAACTATAAACACATGTTAGTGCCAGTCTCTTGATTCAAACCATGGTCTGTGTGTGCAAAACTAAACAACATATCTACTTATCACACTGAGCTACTAGGCCACTGCTGTCTGCTGCTTCACTGATTTGTGCCTAAAATTTACTTGGTTATACACTCTGACCTTGTAATCTAAGTGGAGTGTCAGAGAAGACTGTAGTGACAGTTGAACATACATGCCTAAGATTTATGCATGATAGATAGTTAGTGTACTGTGTATTAATACTTTGAATGCAGGTGTACTCTTTTAAACCTTGGTGGATGTGATTATATGTGATCTGAACAGACCACAACAGGCTGCTGGGTTGCATACCCGACCCATACACATTTGTACATCATTATATATTTGCAGTCTCCACCTATTACAGTCTCATATTTGCCTGCATCAGCATACCTACATTCAGAAATACATATAGTTGAAATACAAAGATTAACACAAGACAATGCTGCAGAGAACACACTATAATATATTACACATTACTATTCAAGGTTCAGATCTTAGTGCAGAACATATATCACTTTTCATTGTATCTTGTTTTACAGCTCCACATCTACAGTTTTCCATAACAGCTGCCTAGCAGACACACCACACTGTATTCATGCTCTCATAGCCATATTTGCTGTGCAGCACATGTACACTTGTATTTCTTCAACAACAGACCAGATTAAGCACAATAGTTTTTCTGGAATAAGCTTTATTGTAGGTAACATGGCAGTGGTTTATTACATTACAACTTCTACATTCAGTTATACTGCATATCCTGTAGATGAAGAATGGATGTCAGTTATTACTTTCACAGTAGCAAGTACAGTATAGCTTATTAACAGATTAATTCCTACACAGTATTACTAAAGTATTGGCTTCCTTTCATCAATAGTAGCTTGTTTTTTTCTTTCATCTGTATTACACAGTACCTGACATTAGTTACTTATATGAATTTTGGTCTAACAATACATTTATTCAGTACACTCAGAATACACTATACCTAATGGCAGTAAACAATTACACTTTCTTATCTACTGGGCTATATTTTATTTAACATTTGTTTACCAGGAAAGTCCGACTTGGAACAAAGCCAATTTTCAGTGGAGGCCCAGTGAGAAACACTCCAGACACATGTCTTTGTAACATGGGAGAAATCGGAGCACCTGGAGGAAACCCACACGAATGCAGGGAGGGCATGCAGATTCTCCACAGAAGGCTCCCCAGCCAGGAATCAAACCAGAGAACCTCTGGCTGTGAGACTATCTCTGTACCACTGTGCCATCATGTATGTGTGTGTGTGTATATATATGGACCATGGACTTCAACATGCCCCAGTGCTGCACCCGAAAGCACGCTCTTACACCAGCACCTGCCACAGCTCCTACAGGGATCAAACTCTAACAGGTTCTGCCTATATTCCCATCTGTGTGGTTTAAATAAGGCCATATTACTGCCCTTTAACATCACTAGACCATTTTCAAAAATTCTGAGCAAACCCGCTAAGCTGAGTTGAGCAGTACTTAAACTGGCAAATGCTGAGCAGTGCTTAGCAGTGCACAAATATGCTTAGCTAAGCTGAATACTGCTTAGAATGGGACTTCTTAGTAATGCTTAAACCAGCTAAACAGAGCTAAGCATTGCTAAGTATTGTTCAGACAGGTCCTGCTTAAGCATTGCATAGCTTGGCTTAGCAGTGTTTAACAAAACTAAGCTAAGGGCAAAGAAAAGTTTTCATTTAAAAAAATCAGAATTGCATAGTAATTACTAATTACTGATACGTTATTAATAAGTGTTTATATTTTCCTTTACATGACCTCCCCCTATGTGCTTTCATTACATTACCTTGGGTTGTGACTGCAGTGTATGGGACACTTGTATTTAAATGGGAGTTTTCACCTGATATCTCCATTGACACTGGGATTTTGGACCACCTACACTACCCTGGTTAAGAAATGTTAATTACTACATCATTAAATAAAATAAAAAATAATATAAAAATGTTTTCCCATGTAAAAGATGAATGGCCTGTCTTGGCATTCAAACCAGGAACCTACTGCATGTGAAGGCGTGACTCTAACCACTCAGCTAACTTTGCTCTGAAAATTTCAACTATACATTTCTATATAGCTCTTCATTATGTTTAAGTACTGCTGAAAAAATCATCACACTGTGCAAACCCGTTCAGCTACGCTTAAACTTTACATAAAAAAAATAAAAAAAAGCCTATTACTTTTAACTGAAACATCACACTTCTATTATGAAATAAGTATCTGAGGACACTTTCTTTATTGTTTTACTGCTGTACGGCACCTTCATAATCTAAGGGGTGTGTTACAGATACTGTAACACACCCCCTACATGACATTACTTCATTTTCAGACTGCAGTTAGAAAATAATGACAGGCATTTGATTTTCAGGTGACCTACTATTCAGGAAATCCATGCTAATGCAAAACCTGTCAGTCTATCAACTTTCTAAGTTTGTAAGAGCAATATTTAAAACTGTCCCTATTTTTGGCCTTTTGTACCACTTTTACTAATGGCTTTGTCAAGACTTCTTGCTCTACGAGGTTGAGAGGTATGTGTCCGAGGACACTTTTTTTTGGTACAGTGCTGTACGCCACTTTCACAATGCAGGGCGTGTGTTACAGTACCTGTCACACACACCCTGCATTACATTCACTTCCCATTCATCATTTCAGTGTCTGTGGACACTGTTTTCTATTGTAAAATGTCGTACAGCACTTTGACAGTGCAGGGGGCGTGTTGCAGATCTACATGCACTACTGTAACACGTCCCCTGCACTGATTCAGTATCTGTGTACACGGCTCTGTCTCAGTAGTGTTTCTTGATTAATATGCAAGGCGCGCTGCCAAGAGGGAGATGCGGGCATGGACAACATTCACTCCATGTAGAAATAATGCTATTCCTACACGGAGTTTATTAAATCCGGGGGATGATTTGTGACATATTGTGATGGGGTTTATACAATGCTAAAATATTGTTGTACCAGCTGGGAATCACAGCCATGTGAAAAAGTATACAGAAAATGAAGTTTAGTTTATTAACTGACATTGCCACAGGAGACCTACATTTTAGGCATGGTAGCTATAGATATACTAATTTCAGAATGAATTGAGTTACACTTCAGTGAGTCCTGTATGTGTGTGATTTTAGTTCCAGGAATGCATTCCTATGAAAAAGTCAGTATTTCTGTTTGTAAATACATTTCAGATGGATGCAGTTGAATGAGCTGAGTAATACAGGTTGGGGTATGCTACATACATACTTCTCAAGACATGACTGCCCTAAACACATAGTTAGGATATGTGATGAGTCATAATGATTATAACAAAATTATATGTCCCTGTCATACATATGCAAGTACATTTTAAACTAAATTTCATCATTGCCATGTTTAAGAAACACATGTTAGTTTGAGGTTATATGTGAAATAGCTTTAATGATATATGCTACATAGAAATTTTTATTTATCCAAACATTGCTGATACATTGCTTGCAGTAAACATGTTTAACTTTATATATTTTTTACGTTTTACAGTCCTAATCAAAATATTGTGAGGAACTGGATTCTTACACCCTTTGTAAAAGTAACTTTTACTTGGACTCAGACCCTTAATCAGTTGTGTTTTTTTATCTAAACTCACTGTACTTACACTTGTGCCACAGAGACACATATGCATTGGGTGGAATTTCTCCACTTACTTCTTTCCAGAGTGCTTAGGAAAGCATAACTTTGCCAGGCATTTTTGCACTGCATAAAGCATCCTAAACTAAGTTTTTCACATCTTTCCTTAGGTAGTGAACCATGTTTGTAAACTGTCTAGTGGAGAGCAAATGCAGATTTAAAAAAATGTAAAAACATTGCATATTGAGAATAATTGAAATGTAATCTCTAAATATAATTCAAACAATGCATCATGTGCCTTATTTCCCTCAATTCAGTTCATTTACACCTTGTGCCACAGAGTAAGTTCCATGACAGGAACAGTAACAAAATGATATCACAACATGTGATTACATATGTATTCTGACCACACTTTATAACATTATCATTTATGTAGATTTGAACCATGCAGCAGCTATACCTTTTTCACTAAGCTCACTGCACTTATACTTTGTGCCACAGAGAGTTACCTGATGGGTGTATTTTGTTCATTGAGTGCTATCCAGAGCGCTGACAGCTGTACAATGTCACCAGGCTAATTTGTGCTACATAAGGCAACCTAAACTAGATTTTTCACTTTTTTCCTTAAGCCATGAAAATACATTTCAAGTTGCCAAGTGGCTCACCAATGCAAAAGGCAATATGTATCTGAAGCATTCAAAAAAATTTGGGGATAACAATTTGAAGGAACATGAACTGAATCAAAGTGATTATCTAACAATGAGCAGAGCTACTACTGCATTACACTGATACATTCAGCCTTCTCACATCTCCTTGCCACATAAGTACTATCATGCGTATCTCTCAATATCAGAACTTTAGCTAGTGCCAAGGGCACATGGAACAGCAGGCATGCTTTCATTTTGCACACAGTGCACACAATTAACACTGGCATAATTTCAAATGTCTTTATATTACAGTGCTAGTGTAAAATTTACACACAGAGTAGAGAAGATGGGTTGCTAGTTGTAATTCCATGGAACATAGCTATAATGTTCTGAATGGAAGAGAAAATGAGGAAAATTTATACTAAGCATGGGGTTGCAGTATCTCGGAGGACTCCCCTTGCTCAGAAGTACAGCACTTTTAGAAGATACTCTATAATTAGCATAGGTGTCAGGGGAAGGCATATTTAGCCACATCAGGAGTACACAGGAGTAAAGCCCCCACTGCAAAAAGACATAAAAGGTGCACAAGTGATTTTTAGAATTTTTTTCTGTTTTAATCACAATTTATTTTTGAAAATTTCATAACTTGCACATTCAAGTTTTACACAGCCAAGAAAAATGCTCATTAACTAAATAAATAATTTATTTTTTTCTGAACAGGAATGCCCATCTGGATAATGCCCGTATTCACTGGAGTCCTAATGAGAAAAACTTCAAGTGCAGCTGTTAGGCAGACTTACACATAATCTACATCAAACAGAATTATTATTCAGTTAATGAACATATATAATTTAATGTAAATTAATAAAATCAAAAAGTAATAGGCAATCAACCAACAGCAGAGGTCAACCGAAAATTTAATAAAATAAAATAAAATAAGTTACAATGATAAGCGCTTTCATCTCATCAAGGAGACTTCATCAAACTGATGAAGTCTCCTTGACAAGATGAAAGCCCTCATCATTCTACATTGAAAAAAATAAGAACAATTCAAGTATAATCTGAAAGAGAATACATTGAGATTAGAGTATTACAAAGTAAAGACTACAATACAGAAGTAGTTAAGAAGCTTTGGAAACATGAGCCACAAAGCATTATAGAGAATGCTGAAGTTTATATCACATAAGATTATCCATTACCAGCAGTTCAAAAAAATTGATGCAAGAAAACCAGATATAGAAGTCTATGAAAAGATGACAAAAGGAGCATTTATCATTGAAATTGCTGCACCTGGTGACTACAGTGTCTTATGTACAGAGAGACAAAAAGTCCTAAAATACCAGGAGTTGTAGGAAGAAACAAGGGCAATGTGAAATAAGGATATCCAGTTAGTTCCAATAGTAGTAGGAGCAGTGGATCTCATAAAAAGAATGTACAGTCTTATTTAGATCTACTACTGGTACATGTAATTCTGCATGAATTGCAGAAGGAGTCAATTTTGGGCACATTGTGGGTATTGCAAATAGCACTTTTGGCTAACATCAAAGATTAAAACAATACTAATTTCACAAAATTTAATCATATTTGACTTAGTAATGGGGTCCATTCCCATCATGGTATTAGAAACCCAAAAGACTTAGAGAAATTAAACTGAGATTAGAGAAAAAGCAACAGCCAAATGTTTTCAAAATCACAATGAAAGATGAAATAACTATAGAAACACTGGAGAAACAGATAATAAATACATTTATATATACATATTTAACTACCAACAAAAATTGTGGCACTAAGGATAAATGATTCACTTAAAACCAACGGATATATCCAAAAAAACATAAAATTAAATCAAACAATGGAGCAGTATAAAAACTTTATTCAAATCTAAAACATAAGTGCTTTCACAGTTAAAAACTGCTTCATCAGATGTTCAAAAACATTGACTCAGACATATCATTTAAATATAAAATCACAACCAATCACAAAGGTCCACACAACTCAGCCATCTTCTTTCATATAAATTTAAAGTAACATCAACATAAAACAATAAAAGTTCGATATACTATAGTTATTTCAAACTAACCGATTTATTTAATGGTCTGTCTTTCAATAGGGGTTTTAGTGGGACCTTGTAATTAAGGCCATATCTAGCATCAGCCCCCAACCTAATTATCCATTTGGCCTCTGAAACCTCAGTTCTATTCTCAGTATTCCCCCCTCTGAGACCAACAGTGACTTTCTTAATAACTAAAAACTTGAACATGTGTATGTGCCCAAAATTATGTATATGTTTGGTCAATGCATTAGGGAGACATACTCTCTTTATGTCATATATATGTTCCCTTATTCTGTCCTTAAACTGTCTGTTTGTCGGGCCATTAAATAAACTGATTAGTTTGAAATAACCGTAGTATATAGAACTTTTCTTGTTTTTAGGTAGGTAGGTAGGTAGGTAGGTAGGTACTAGGCTATCGGCCCTGGGGCCTATATAAGCCTAGCCAAAAAGGTTCTATGGCTTTTGCCACCCAATAAAATTATTTTCCTATTCCCCTGTCAAGCAGTGCCACAGAAGTGATCCCCGTGGTGAATTTTCTATTTCCTATCCAGTCGTCAAGGTTTTTCTTAAAGGTTTTGGTCCCTGGAGCATGTGGTTAGGAGAGATTGTGATTTCTTTAAGTGTAGCATGTTCAAAAGCTCTGGGTTTGACATAGCTCTGTATGTTAGGCAGAGATTGCCTCTGAGTAGGCGATATGCAATGGAGTAGAGCTGGAGTTTTTTGAGACGTCTGCATATGGCATCTGTTTCTGGCGAGTAATCCTCTTAGTGAGGCACTTCTGTGGCCTTTCCAATTGTTGTAGGAGTCTTGTGAGATACATGCCAAATGGGGAATTATACCCTATAATGGGTCTGATGAGGGTTGAGTAGAGAGGAACAATGACCTCCTTTTTTCTAGAGGAGAACCCTTTTTTGATGAGGTGTGCCACATAGTAGGATTTCCTGTCTACTGTGGTGATTTGGTTATCAAAGGAAAGACTACTGCCAACCTGTGTACTGAGGTCTCTTATCACACTTTCAGTATTTAGTGAGCTATCACCTATGGGGTAGTTCATGGGTACTGAGTTTTTCCAAAGGGGATGACAAAGCACTTCTTGGCATTGAGCTTGAGGCCATGACTTTGACACCAAGCATCTGTCTCTGTGAGGCCTTTTTGTAGAATGTCGACATCATTAGATGATTCTATTATGACTCCCAGTTTGCAGTCATCTGTGAACTTTGTTAGCCAAAGACCTTCTGTGTTGGCCTGCACTTCAGAGAAGTAGCTGCTGAACAGGAGAGGATCCAGGACTGAACCCTGTGGCACTCCACTCATCATTGGTCTGAAGTCGAACTTGGAGTTGGCTACTTTTACTGTGTGGGTTCTGTCAGTGAGCCATTTGGCCACCCATCTTGTGACATATGGATTTATGCCCAGTTTAGTAAGTTTATCTGTAATTCCAGAGTGGGGGATAGTATTGAAAGCCTTGGCGAGGTCAAGATAGGCTGTGTGCACTACCTTACCCTCGTCTATGGTTCTAGTGACTGCTTCAAAGAAGTCAATCAGGTTTAGTAGACATGATCTAACTTTTACAAACCCAAACTGACTGGGGTCCAGGGTTTGTAGGTTACCTATGTCGTTGTTTATAAGCTCCAAGATGATACATTCCATGGCCTTGCAGACCAGGCTTGTCAGGCTAATGGGGCAGTAGTTTCCGGGGTCCATGGAGGCACCCCCTTTGTGGAGTGGGATAACCATTGCTGTGTACCATTCAGTAGGCACATAGCCTGAGGTGAGGCAATGATTGAACATGGTACTTAGGTGAGGTGCCAGTTTGTTCTGTAGTTTGTGCAGTATGCAGCCTGGGATGTTGTCTGGTCCCATGGATGCTGTGTTCTTGGCTTTGGAGAGTGCTGTCTTGACTTGTTCATCCATGATTACAGGGGCTTAGCATTCTTCCGCTATTAACATGGGCCCTTTGGAGGGTGAGAGGGAGGTAAAGTTAGCACTGAAGCTATCTGCCAGGATGTTGGCAATATCAGTTGGTTCTGTATATTTAATGCCATTGTGCTGTAGTACAGAACATATCTGAGTATTGCCATTGAGATTCTTTACATAGCTGTAGAATGCTTTGTGGCTGTCTTTGGAATCAGTGGCGATTTTATTTTCATAACTGGCTTTAGAGGATTTTATGAGGGATCTCAGCTTCTTACTGAGGCTGACCAGAGAGTTCTTCCAATCTTGGGATTTTACTCCTTTTTGCAACACCTTCTTCTTTCTGTTGGAGAGTTTGTTTATGGCAGGGGACCACCAGATTGGCTTCCTTTTTTTGGAGGATAGTCTTGGTTCTGTTGGAGATGGCACGATCCATGCACTTGTATATGTGCTTATACAGTGCATTTGTGTAAGATTCAGCAGTCATACCTCTATTTTCCATCTGCATTTGTGTCGTGAAGTTTGCCACTTCTGTCTTAAGAAGCATGAAGTTGGCTTTGGAGTAGTTTTTGATGGTGGTTTCCTTAATGAGAGGGGGTGGGGGTGGGATATGGATTTCTAGGGTGATTAGCTTGTGGTTGGATTTTTATTTTATATTTAAAAGATATGTCTGAGTCAATGTTTTTGGACATCTGATGAAGCAGTTTTATGTTTTAGATTTGAATAAAGTTTTTATACCGCTCCATTGCTTGATTCACTTTTATGTTTTTTTTGGATGTGTGTGTATGTATATATATATATATATATATATATATATATATATATATATATATATATATATATATTGAAAAACGTAAAAAGATGAGCAAAATTACATTCTGCATTATTAGCATTTAACAGATAAGGATACCATGATTGTAGTAATTAAAAATCTAATAAGAATGTTCTTTTCAAGCAAAACATACAATAATAATATAATTCATTAAATTTCATAACTGCATATGAAATTAATGAAGAGACAGCATTTCAATGACATTTAAAAAAGTCTACTGTAGATTAATACAATGGAGAATACTTTTTAAGCAGATTTTATTACTTTTTCAAATAATTGTAATATATAATAAAATAACAGCTATCTGAGCAATACATTATTAATGACATATACAGATCTATCAATAATTTTTACAAGCTTATTATCAAGAAGTCACTGTCATACTACATCTCATAGTCCATTAATCTGCTAAATATCATCTCCTCTTTCTTGAACTAGCAGTCAGTTAATTCAAATGTTATTTTTAAAAGATTTCCCTTTGTTTTTTAAACTAATTCCATTGATTTTTTTCATATGCAATAGTCATATTAATCATTTCATCAGTAGACTAAGAGTTTCAGTGCATGCACTATACGGTAGGCTTTGAAGAAATGTCAACAAATCAGGAAGGGGCAATTCCAGAAAAGCTTAACATGATACAGAAGACATTCACATTGCAGAGACAACTCTCCTACTATGGTTTTACTCTGAAGTGGCAACAGCTCAGAGGAATTGTCTTGTCAGGGAAGTTGCATGCAAATGCAGCAGTCTGGTGGAGTAGCTAATGTTAATTAGCCGTGGGTTTTCTCATGGGAAAGGTGGTAGCAAATGAGCGACTTGCCTACAGATTTTCATAGAGGAAAAGGTGCTTGCCTTCTATTGATAGCATACAACCATTAATCTCAACGGGACAGGTCATGGCTTGTAACACAATTGCAGGTAAGTATCACAGAGGGTGAATGCGTGTGTGTGTGTGTGTGTGTGTGTGTGTGTGTGTGTGTGTGTGTGTGTGTGTGTGTCTGTGTGTGCTCGCGTGTGCATGTGCAGGTGTGTAGGTGACCTATTCTAAGAGTATGAGCACTTCAGAAGGTGCTGATTTGTGGGTGCATTAATGTTTGCATGTCTGGGGGAGTGTGCGTGTGTGTGTGTGTGTGTGTGTGTGTGTGTGTGTGTGTGTGTGTGTGTGTGTGTGTGTGTGTGTGTGTGTGTGTGTGTGTGTGTGTGTATGTTTGTGTGTGTGTTTTAGGAGGTGCCTGTGAATTTGAGATACATGCGCTGGTAGGGTTAACATTAGCATGCTCAGATCTGACAACACATTGTATTCAGTGTTCAGTTCAGACATTTGGTAATTAGCCATTAATGAGATGCTTATCTAAGCAGTTTTACCGTCTGTTACTGTCTGTCAACCAGAGATTCTCACGATCACACTAACTGACTAGCCAACATTAGCCAATTAGTATGTGTGGAGAAAATCTTTCTGAATGTTCCCCCAAACAGTTGACAACAATGGAGAATTCCTTACAATGGTTAACTGTACATATTATTATGAAACAAAATTCATTGAAAACTTATCTGAAAATACATTGTTACAGGACTGAGTGTGCTTCCCTCAAACACCTGCTTATAAGTTTGAAATATGATGTCACACCAATTCAGAGAAAGAGAATACTGCTTTAGGTGATCTAAATCTTGAAGTTACACATATGTTGAAGCTTCATAATTGTCAGGGAGAACCATTTTGAATGCATACCTCAAAGAAATCTAGCAAACTACAGATGGAAGTCTGCTCCATATTTAGGTATAAATATTAGAAGCCTATAAAGTGACCTTTGGTCACATGGTGGTTCATGCCATCCCAGGATATGAGCAAATGGTGGCAATTAAGATATGCTTAGTATTATCATCGTCATCATCAACAACCCCATTTTTTCACATTTTCTACATGGGTCAGGGTGTCATGTCACGTTTATATTACCCTATTGTATGATTTAAGTAGCGAATGCTATTTCATCGTACCTAAAATATCTAAACCACAAAATATCAAACATACAGAACAACAACTTTTTTCCCAGGGAAAATATTTGCTGTTCCAAAACACAAACACACAACACAAGCACACCAAAATAAATAAACCACCCACATGCACTTAATAAAGCCTACACAACTACCTATCCACTCACCTTCACCCAACCCTAACCCTAAAGTCCCTAACTACCGCACACTCACCTTACCCGCTCCCTAACCCTAAAGTCTCTAACTACCACACACTCACCTTACCCACTCCCTAACCCTAAAGCCCCTAACTACTGCACACTCACCTTACCCGCTCCCTAACACTAAAGTCCCTAACTATCGCACACTCACCTTACCCGCTCCCTAACCCAAAAGTCCCTAACTACCGCACACTCACCTTACCCGCTCCCTAACCCTAAAGTCTCTAACTACCACACACTCACCTTACCCACTCCCTAACCCTAAAGCCCCTAACTACTGCACACTCACCTTACCCGCTCCCTAACACTAAAGTCCCTAACTATCGCACACTCACCTTACCCTGATCCATTCCCACACTTACCTTAACCCAGTCCATAACCTTTATTCGCATACTTACCTTACCCTGGTCTGTAACCTTCCCACCGCAGTAGAGTAAATAGCGAAGCCATGGAACGGACAACCAAAATTTTACCCTAGGTAAGATTTCGAAGTTCTGTGACTTTGTTATTTTGAGTTTTCGACAAAAACGGGTCGATATTATAGCATTCAAAGTTTAAAAACTTTGATACTATAATATAGACCCGTCATGTCAACTGTCACTATCTCTCGATTCAATGTCACTCTCCTACCTTCTTTGACAGCTATGCTTGACTGTCACAAGTCTTCTCTCATGCAATTCATCCATCCATTTGCTGGATTTTTTTGTTTCTTCTTGCCTTCTTCCTGCCTGTCCCAAATTTTCATCAACAGATTGTCTTCTGCTTTTCTACACATGTGCCCAGGCCAGCATAGTCTGTTCTCCTTGACCTTTTCTGCAACTAGAGCTACATTAACTTTTGCTCTGATGTCCTAATTTCTTCATCTGTGCTACAAAATGTGTCTTACCACCCATCCCAGGCACTTCAACGCAATCACCTCTAGTTTCCTCAGTTGCTTCATCTTTATTGCCCAGGTTTCAGTACCATACAGTAGTACTGGTTGCACCACTGTTTTGTACACCTTACTTTTCAACTTCTTTGGCATTTTTCTGTCATACAGTAACCCTGACACTCTTTGCCAGTTGACTGCAGCCCCTCTGATTCAAACGTAGGCCTTATTCAGACTTCCCTTCTCCTCAACCACCTCTCCCAGATACTTGAAATTGTTAACCTTTTCCACAATTTTCCCTTCTATATCAGTTCTCAGTTTCTTCTGATTTCCCCCATTTTCTGCCATTACAACTAACTTATCTCTATTCAGTTTCATTCCATGTGCCTTCAGTTTTATATTCCATTCTTCTTTCCTTTGCTGAAGTTTTTTGCTCAATCTGACTGTAATGCCACATCATCAGCAACTTTGTTGATTTTCTCCTCCGATCTGTTTGTTAATGTAGTCCATCACAAGTATGAACAGCAGTGGGCTCAAAGTTGAACCCTGATGCACACCCACTCCCACTGGGAACCACCCTGTGAGACTGAGTACTGTTCATACTTGAGTCATTGGATCCTTGCACATAACCTGCACTAATTCTACCAATGTTTCTGGGACTTCAAACCAATGTAGGACTGCCCAACTGAGCTTTCTTGAGACCTTGCCAAATGCTTTCTCCAAGTCTAGGAATCTCCAGTTGGACTCTGCCCTCATCTCTATCTTCTTCTCAGCCATCTATCTTACTGAAAGCATCAGGCCAGTCATGCTGCTTCCTGATCTGAATCCGGACTGCTCATGTCCCATCTTACTTTGTACTACTTTGCATATTTGTTTATCAATCACCCTCTCCAGAACTTTCATGCTGTGTGACAGGAGCTTGATACTGCTGCACTGCCCACAGTTGTGGATGCCACCTTTGTTCTTGTACATTGGCACTAGTATGCTTATTCTCCAGTCATCTGGAATACGCCTTTCTCTCCACACTGCTATGAGTACCCTCAGGATCCATTTCTCTCCTGTCTCATCCAACATCTTGATCACATCTGCTCTAACCTTATCTAAACATTTTGCTTGTCTTGACTTCATTTTCCTTAGTGCTGATCTTCCTTCTTCTAGGGTGTGCACCTCCTCTTCTTTCATTGTTGGCTGTAGCTTCTGTGGGATTTTCTTCATTCAGCAGATGCTGGACGTAATCCTTCCATCTGCCGTTGTTTTCCCTGAAGACTGGTGATTAGGTTGTTGCTAGCATCCCAGATGACTTCTGTCTTTGCTTTGCAAGCTGATACTGTTTCTTTGGGCCATCTGTTGAGTCACATTTCAGAAGCTGATAGAGTGCTTCTGATGTCTTGTCTATTTCTATTGCAACTCCTCTCTTAGCCTCTTCTTAGCCTGATCCATATTTTCTATCTCCTATTTTTTCTTGCACTAATTCTTTCTTTCTTTTGATGACTTCCTGGACTTCTGCATTCCACTACTATATTTCCTTTTGTGTCTTGCTCCAATACCTGGCTTGGCCACCTATCTATTGTATAGCCCCCACATATGCTGTTTTGAGGTGCTGTCATTCTTCTTCAACTTCATCTAATTCCTCTTCTTCTTAAGGTGCTAGAATTCTTCTGAGTACTTCCTCGAACTCTTGTGCTTTCTCTCCCTCCCTTGTCTCTGTTGATCTAAGAGCCTTCTCTAACCACTGCTTGCAGCTGATTGTGACAACTAGTGGTTTATGCTGTGGGCAAACTGTTACACTGGGTATGACTTTGCAATCACTGATCCTATCCAAGTGCCCTGTCTACCTGAGTTGCACATTGGCTAGTCTTGCATGTGATCATAATCATCACTGTTTTTAAACCTTTTTGAACCATGTGTTCGTCACCATCAAGCCATTTGCCAGACAGAAGTCTAGAATGGCATCTCACTCCTCATTCCTATTGCCCCACCCATGTGGACTCAGACAGTCCTCATATACTGTTCTGTCTGTCCTGATGTGTGCATTCAAGTCACCAATTATCAACACCAATTCATGGTGTCCTGCTTTATCTAGTAGTTCCTACAACTGTTGCCTGAATGCATTATTTTTCTCACTATCACAGCCTTGCTGTGGGACATAGACTGAGATTATAAAGACTGTCCTATCATTACACTGGAGTTTGATTGCCATGAGTCTGTCACTAATTCTGATTACATCCCTCACTGTCTTCTGAACCCTCTGTCTCACCACAGTTCTGGCACATACAGTAACCCTGACACTCTTTGCCAGTTGACTGCAGCCCCTCTGATTCAAACGTAGGCCTTATTCAGACTTCCCTTCTCCTCAACCACCTCTCCCAGATACTTGAAATTGTTAACCTTTTCCACAATTTTCCCTTCTATATCAGTTCTCAGTTTCTTCTGATTTCCCCCATTTTCTGCCATTACAACTAACTTATCTCTATTCAGTTTCATTCCATGTGCCTTCAGTTTTATATTCCATTCTTCTTTCCTTTGCTGAAGTTTTTTGCTCAATCTGACTGTAATGCCACATCATCAGCAACTTTGTTGATTTTCTCCTCCGATCTGTTTGTTAATGTAGTCCATCACAAGTATGAACAGCAGTGGGCTCAAAGTTGAACCCTGATGCACACCCACTCCCACTGGGAACCACCCTGTGAGACTGAGTACTGTTCATACTTGAGTCATTGGATCCTTGCACATAACCTGCACTAATTCTACCAATGTTTCTGGGACTTCAAACCAATGTAGGACTGCCCAACTGAGCTTTCTTGAGACCTTGCCAAATGCTTTCTCCAAGTCTAGGAATCTCCAGTTGGACTCTGCCCTCATCTCTATCTTCTTCTCAGCCATCTATCTTACTGAAAGCATCAGGCCAGTCATGCTGCTTCCTGATCTGAATCCGGACTGCTCATGTCCCATCTTACTTTCTACTATCCTGTGTATTTGTTTATCAATCACCTTCTCCAGAACATTCATACAGCGTGACAGGAGCTTGATACTGCTGTACTGCCCACAATTGTGCATGTCCCCTTTGTTCTTGTAAATTGGCACTTGAATGCTTATTCTCCAGTCATCTGGAATACGCCTTTCTCTCCACACTGCTATGAGTACCCTCAGGATCCATTTCTCTCCTGTCTCATCCAACATCTTGATCACATCTGCTCTAACCTTATCTAAACATTTTGCTTGTCTTGACTTCATTTTCCTTAGTGCTGATCTTCCTTCTTCTAGGGTGTGCACCTCCTCTTCTTTCATTGTTGGCTGTAGCTTCTGTGGGATTTTCTTCATTCAGCAGATGCTGGACGTAATCCTTCCATCTGCCGTTGTTTTCCTGAAGACTGGTGATTAGGTTGTTGCTAGCATCCCAGATGACTTCTGTCTTTGCTTTGCAAGCTGATACTGTTTCTTTGGGCCATCTGTTGAGTCACATTTCAGAAGCTGATAGAGTGCTTCTGATGTCTTGTCTATTTCTATTGCAACTCCTCTCTTAGCCTCTTCTTAGCCTGATCCATATTTTCTATCTCCTATTTTTCTTGCACTAATTCTTTCTTTCTTTTGATGACTTCCTGGACTTCTGCATTCCACTACTATCTTTCCTTTTGTGTCTTGCTCCAATACCTGGCTTGGCCACCTATCTATTGTATAGCCCCCACATATGCTGTTTTGAGGTGCTGTCATTCTTCTTCAACTTCATCTAATTCCTCTTCTTCTTAAGGTGCTAGAATTCTTCTGAGTACTTCCTCGAACTCTTGTGCTTTCTCTCCCTCCCTTGTCTCTGTTGATCTAAGAGCCTTCTCTAACCACTGCTTGCAGCTGATTGTGACAACTAGTGGTTTATGCTGTGGGCAAACTGTTACACTGGGTATGACTTTGCAATCACTGATCCTATCCAAGTGCCCTGTCTACCTGAGTTGCACATTGGCTAGTCTTGCATGTGATCATAATCATCACTGTTTTTAAACCTTTTTGAACCATGTGTTCGTCACCATCAAGCCATTTGCCAGACAGAAGTCTAGAATGGCATCTCACTCCTCATTCCTGTTGCCCCACCCATGTGGACTCAGACAGTCCTCATATACTGTTCTGTCTGTCCTGATGTGTGCATTCAAGTCACCAATTATCAACACCAATTCATGGTGTCCTGCTTTATCTAGTAGTTCTGTTGCCTGAATGCATTATTTTTCTCACTATCACAGCCTTGCTGTGGGACATAGACTGAGATTATAAAGACTGTCCTATCATTACACTGGAGTTTGATTGCCATGAGTCTGTCACTAATTCTGATTACATCCCTCACTGTCTTCTGAACCCTCTGTCTCACCACAGTTCTGGCACCATTTCTAACCTGGCTTCCGAACTGTCCTTCCATCTTGTCTCCTGGATACATAGTATGTCCAGCCTCCTCCTTATCATCAGTCATCTACCTCCAAGCTGCATTCTGTCAATGAACCATCTTTGAGTGTAACAATCCTTAGTTCACATTTGGCAGGTTGATTGGTTTTACATCCAACATTCACTCAACAGAGTAATCCCAAATAACTCAACTTGGGCAACTGGACACCAGACAACCAGTAGGTTATTGTCCCAAGGCTGCTTGGTTTTATAGTGGCCACATACTGGCCAATAGGCAACATACACCCTTCCCACCATTAGAACCGGTACCTGGCATAGGTCAGAGTCAGCTGGGATGTCAACCCACTTATCACCAGCAAATACCCATGCCCATTTTAGGCAATATTAGTCAACACAACCAAATCAACTAGAGTCAATTTTTATACCATACATTGGCTAACCCTGACATGACTTAACTAAAGTTAAGATAATTTTAGTAGTTTTATGGTTAAATATTATCCGAGTTAGGGACAGGTATTGTTTTTAGTCTTATTAGTTAAATGGGTCAGCCCACTGGCCAACAAAGGGACCCTTGTCAGGGATGACATGGGATCACTCTCTTGTAAAATGATTTGTTCCAGGTCACACAGTAAGCAAAAGGAGGTAGAAGTAGTGAAACTCCTTACCCTTGATTACCCTTGAACACAGGAAGCAGCTCATTAATAGCTCATCGCCTTAATCCTGTGCACTAATTGCCAGATTAATTTACTAAATTCAAGGCATTATGAACACTGAATTGAGGAACAGTGGAGGGCTGAGCATGGTGACCTGCTGCAAATTTATGGGTATCCAGGGCCCATAGTGCAAATTACATTCAAACAAGGGAAACAACTTGTATGTCAGTTAGTTTGAAATGGCTTGCCTGTCACTAGTCATCAGGGTCCCTTGCATTCAGTAATTTCATGTTCATAGGTTCATAGGTGTGTACTAGGCTAATGGCCCTGGGGCCTTTACAAGCTTAGCCATAGGATTACCCTAGCATAGTGCCACCCAACCTTAGTTCCCAGTGCCTCTGTCGAGTAGAGCCACTGGAGTTATCCCCAGGGTGAATGTTCTGTTTCCCATCCACTCATCAAGATTTCTCTTGAAGAAGGTTAGTGGTGTGCTCTGCTTGACATGTATGGGAAGTCTGTTCCATAGCATGGCCAGTCTCTGGGTTATGAACCTGTCTCTCCAGCATGTTCTGTTAATTGTGGTAATGAGGTTGAGGTCTCTGGAACATGTGGTGTGGAGGGATTGGCATTTCTTTAGATGTAGCATTTCTAACAGAGCTGGGTCAGATATGGCTTTGTAAGTCAAGCAGAGATCGCCTCTAAGTAGGTGATATGAGACAGAGAATAGTTGAGTTTTTGAGTCTGTCCATATAGGACAAGTATTTAAGGCCTAGGATCCTCTTTGTGAGGTACTTTTGCGGCCTCGCCAGTTGCTGCAGGTGTCTAGTGAGGTACATGCCAAATGGGGCATTGTACTCGATGATTGGCCTAATGAGGGAAAAGTAGAGGGAGACAATGACCTCTTTCTTCCTGGATGCAAAACCCTTAGTAATGAGATGTGCCACATAGAAGGACTTTCTGACCACAGTGGCAATGTGGTGTTCAAAAGAGAGGTTTCTGTTTACCTGTGTTCCCAGATCTCTTATAATGCCTTCTGTGTTCAGTGGACTACTATCAATGTGGTAATTCATGAGAACTGGGTTTTTCCCAAAGGGGATAACGACGCATTGTTTGGCATTGAGCTTAAGGCCATGGTTCTGACACCAGTCGTTGGTCTCAGTGAGGCCATTCTGTAGGATGCCAACATCACTTAGGGAGTTAATAATAGCTCCCAGCTTGCAATCATCTGTGAACTTTGTCAGCCAGAGTCCCTTCATGTTGGCCTGGACTTCAGAGAAATAGATACCAAATAGGAGAGAACCCAGGACCAAACCCTGTGGGACTCCACTCATGACTAGTCAGCAGTCTGACTTGGAGTCAGCTACTTTCACACTGTGAGTTCTATCTGTAAGCCAGTTTGCAACCCACCTAGTGATATAGGGATTGATGCTAAGCTTAGTGAGTTTTTCTGTGATTCCTGAGTCGGGAATGGTATCAAAAGCCTTGGCCAGATCAAGGTAGGCTGTATGAACCACCTTGCCTTCATCCACATCTTGGGTGACTGACTCAAAGAAGTCGACCAAGTTGAGCAGGCATGATCTACCCTTCACAAAACTAAACTATGTGGGATCCAGAGTTTCTAGATTCCCTATATCCTTGTTTATTAGGTCCATGATGATGTGTTCCATAGCTTTGCATATCAGACTGATCAGGCTAATGGGACGATAGTTCCCAGGGTCTGTAGTTGCTCCTCCTTTGTGGAGAGGGATGACTGTAGCAGTGTGCCATTTGGTAGGGACAAAGCTTGAGGTGAGGCTGTGATTGAACAGGGCACACAGGTGAGGTGCCAGTTCACTCTGTAGTTCATGTAGAACACAACCAGGGATATTGTCAGGTCCCATAGAAGCTGTATTCTTGGCCTTGAACAGTGCTGTTTTAACCTGTGCAGCAATACTGGGTACCTGGCAATCTACTGGTATTGTGATTGTACCTTTGGGGGGGAGGGGTAAAGATGGCACTAAATCTGTTGGACAGTGTACTGGCAATATCTGTTGGCTCAGTATAGGAGGTACCATTGTGCAGTAGCTCAGAGCAAATCTGGGTATTGCTGTGGAGATTCTTTACATAACTATAGAAGGCCATGTGGTTGTCTTTACTATCTGCTGCAATTCTGATTTCATAGCTAGCTTTAGATGATTCGATGAGGGAGCTCAACGTTTTGTTAAGGCTGATAAGGGAGTTTTTCCAGTCTTGGGACTTCATCTTATTCTGCATCAGTTTCCTTCTTCTGTTGTAGAGTTTGTTTATGGCAGGGGACCACTAGATTGGCTTCCTTTTTTTGGAGGAGAGCGTCTTGGTTCTATTTGGTATGGCGAGAGCCATGCATTTGTGTACGTGTTCGCACAGTGCATTGGTGTATGATTCTGCAGTCACACAACTATTCTCCATTTGCATGGGTGCCATGAAGTTAGCACCTCTGTTTTTAGGAGCCCAAAGTTAGTTTTGGAGAAGTTTTTCATGGTGGTTACCTTTGTGGGGGGGGGGGGGGATTTCCAAGGTGATTAGTTTGTGGTCAGATCTAACCAGGGAGGAGCTGATTATTGGTGTAGAGCAATGGACACCCGTGTTAGTAACGACCAGGTCAATGATGTTGCTACCTCTAGTGGGGGTAAGAACGAGCAGGTCCACGGCATTGGAATTAATGAACTCCAGGAAACATTGGACAAGTGTATTGGTACATGAGTAGTTTACCCAGTTATTGGAGGGGTAGTTGAAGTCACCTAGTAAGAGAGTGTTAGGTTGGACCCTAATATTCTCCAGGTTGCTTAGGAATGTGGAGTGCTAGTCTTGGGACATGGTTGGGGACCTATAGCAGTCTACGACCTTAATCGCTGTCTTACCCAATGTTAGCTGCACATGAAGAATCTCTGATGCATTATGTTGGGTGTGTGCATCCTGTATGAATATGGAAACACCACCACCTTTGAAGCTTCGGTCCAAGTTCTGGGGCCAAAATGTGTGGAATGAGTTATAGCCTGGTAGTGCAGAGGTGCTTTTTGCTGCCTTGAACCAGGTCTCTGTTACAGCACAAATGTCGATGATCTCCATTTTAAGTAGTGCTTCAAGCGAGTGCATTTTGAGATATAGACTTCTAGCATTCAGCAGCATGACTCTCAGGTTGCATTTGTTTGTAGCTGTTATGGTGGTAATTTGGTCTTTGAAACACCACCTAAAAAGGCACTATAGGGATGGCAAAATCCTTGGCCAGTATCCGGAAGCTCATGAGTGACAGATGCAGGCCATCTCTAGCAAAGCATCGAGGTCTGTCAATCATGTCATCCCAGGCAGACAGATATTGGATCCCCTTAGAATGACACCAGAAACTTGGCCACTTGTTGAAATCAATCATTTTCTGCTTGTACTGTAGTATAATTCTGGGTGATGGTAGGATGCTGCTCAGGGCTAGGGTCATTACGCCTGGGCCACATAATCCGAGATCTCCTCCATGTCTCTTTTCATGTAGTCCAGGGAGGTATGTCTCAGGTCATTCACACCCATACGTACAAGACAGAGTCATATTTGTACCTGTTGTTGAGGGACCTGAGTGTGTGCATTATGTGGCAGATCCTGGCACCTGACAGGCAGCTGACTGTTACTTTCTCCTTATTCAACCTAGTGAGTGGGACATCAGTGTGCCTCACTATTGAGTCGCCTATGACTAGTGTGTTGGGCATGCTGTAGTGTCTTAGGGGCTTTGGTTGAGTGGCACACTGTTTAGGAGAGTTATATGTCTCGTGTTTAGTGTTGTGTTGTGGTGGTCGAGTGCTTTTCTGCCTTGGAGATCTCTGCTGATTGGGTAGATTTTTATCCACAAAGCTGGGTGTGTGGTTTGTGTTTTTATGTGAAGGCAGTGCTGGTGTGTGTTCTGCAGGGCTATGTGGTGTGGTGCAAGTGTTGACCTTCTCCTCTTGACCAGCTATTCTGTTCTTGGCTGGAGAGTGTGTGTGTCTTCTGGTTTGAATATATAAGTGCATCTCTCACAAGTCTGAGTGTTGGAAGGTAAGTGGAGAGGGTTGTCTGTGTACATGCGGCAGTTGCTACATTGCCTCAGGATGCCCAAGTTCACGAGGTTAATAGGAGAAAGCACAGGGAACTGACCTTTAGACATGCCTGGAGGGGTGGGCATTGATAATAACTACTGGATCTGTTTCCTTGTAGAACGTTTAGTGCTGGTAACACTTTTGTGTGCTACAATAATTGATACAAGAAATCTGGTAAAGTGCTAGACTAATAAGCTGGTATAAGTACAGGAGAGGAGAGAACTAACAGATGTAAGAGAAAAATTGAAGAGCAGACTCTGGCCCCACTCAGAAGCTTACAGACAGTCCTGGATACAGCAAATCTGTATCTGGACTAGACTACTTACAGGAAAGGCGGGAAACAAGCGCAAATGTGGGCTTTTAAATTGGAAAGTTGAGAGAGGTGGAAAACTGTCCAAACGGCCAATAAATTACAATGTCTGGGCCAGGAACCACTCCTCTTGTGATAGATAGGCTAACTAGTGTTTACCACTACCACTGACAATCTAGAAGGCTTCCCTCCAACACAGAAAGCCTTGGGGGGTTCAAAAGCTTACAAACAGTCTTGGACACAGCAAATCTGTATCTGTATTAGACTAGTTACAGGAAAGGGGGGAAACAAGCACAAATGCAGGCTTTTAAGCCAGAAAATTGAAAGAGATGGAAGAAACTGCCCAAAAGGCCAATAATCCACAATAAGCTTGGCTAGAAACCACTCCTCCTGTGGTATATAGGCTTCCTAGTGCTTACCACTCCCACTGATAAGCTAGAAGGCTTTCCTCCAACACAGAAAGGCTTGAGGGGGCTCAGGAGCTTACAAACAGTCCTGGATACAGCAAATCTGTATCTGGACTAGACTAGTCACTGGAAAGGGGGAAAACAAGTGCAATTGTGGGCTTTTAAACCAGAAAGTTGAGAGAGATGGAAAAACTGCGTAAACGGCCAATAACTACAATTTTTTGAGCCAGAAACCACTCCTTATGTGGTAGATAGGTTACCTAGTGCTTACCACTCCCACTGATAATATAGCCGAGAGTCTGTATAAGGTGGCTGTTTAGTCTGAGGTTTTCTGCAAAAAGCATAACTATAGAGCCTAGAACAACATTACCCAAAATGCCCCTGTAGAAGTCATGGTGCTTTTCCTGTTTGAGTTGGTTTAAGATGTGTTACATAATTTTGAATTGTTCCCTTTCTCAAACTGGAAGGAGGTGGTTGTAGTTTCAAAAGATTTTCTTGTTAATTGCTCAATAGTGTAAGGATCTATGAAATGAGAGACAGAGAGAGAGTACCACCATTATAAGAATGAAAAAGTAGAGAGAAATGTTACAGTTTTTAGTCTGTGCCCACGGGATGAACAGTATCTTTCATACAAAAGTTTAAATGTGAGAGCAGTAGGGTGGCTTGAGTTAGTTGGAAGCCAGTTTGCCTTTTGTAAGAATGCACAGTGGTACTTATTTCAAGGGGAAAGATAAATGAATCTACAAATGGACTGAGCTGAACAGTATGGTTGAATTTAGTGCATCAGCTGGTACAACATATTCTAGCTATGGTATATAATAAACACATTAATGGTCAGGGGCCATCTGGCTTGTTGGGTGAGGTGTTCGTAGTATTACATGAAATTGTTAGCTGTGTATTGACTTTCTCTGTTATTATTTCTGCATGGGATTTGAAGTTTAGATCAAGTGGAAGGCTGATGTACTTTAAAACTAGATTTATTTGAATGTTGACTTGACTGTTTATGATTGCTGATGTAAATGAGGCTGCTGTGTGCTAGTCTTTTGTTTGAGCCAAATAACAATGTTGCTGTTAGGTTCAAGGCTACTGAGGTTTGTGATCATTATAGCAATAACCCACGCCTGGGTGTGGGTAATGCTGGATTTACCCAGGGTTGGCGTGGTTTGGTCCTAACAAAGCCAACCATGGGTAAATACAGCATTACCCACACCCAGAAGTGGGCTATTGCTATTATACCATGACATTATTTAAGAAAAGAAACTATTACTTTTCTTAAATAATGGCATAGTATAATGCCTGTTTACTGCCCTTCCGCAGATGTTTGGCATCCGCGGCAGTTCTGATGTACTGCGCGCCTGCGCAGTACATCAGAGCTGTGGGCAAAAGCAACGGAGAAAGCAAGATCTCCGTTGCTTTTTTTTTTTACTGTTTCGCTATGTTTAATGGGTTTAACATAGCGAGACAGCTTTAAAATAAGCAACAGAGATGTCCGTTGCTTATTTTAAAACTCTGATACCAAAAAAGCCAGAAAACGGGTCCACTGCTCGAACAAGGAAAAAAGCTGTAAAAACAACAGTACTCCACGTACACCAACTCCAACTTGAAGAAATAAACTCCGTTATCGTAAAAACACAGGTTTATTTGATTTTAAACCACAAAACACTCCATTCAAGTAGATGGTTTAGCGCTTTCATCAAACCATCTACTTGAATGGAGTGTTTTGTGGTTTAAAATCAAATAAACCTGTGTTTTTACGATAACGGAGTTTATTTCTTCAAGTTGGAGTGGGTGTACGTGGAGTACTGTTGTTTTTACAGCTTTTTTCCTTGTTCGAGCAGTGGACCCGTTTTCTGGCTTTTTTGGTATCAGAGTTCTATACTTTTCATTTTACGTTGTTATTTTAAAACTGTTTCGCTATGTTAAACCCATTTAACATAGCGAAACAGTAAAAAAAGCAACGGAGATCTTGCTTTCTCCGTTGCTTTTTTTTTTAAAAACCTGTCTCACTATGTTAAATGGGTTTAGCATAGCGAGACAGCTTTAAAATAAGCAACGGAGATCTCCGTTGCTTATTTTAAAGCTGTCTCGCTATGTTAAACCCATTTAACATAGCGAGACACTGTTTTAAAAGTAGAGTTATACTAATGGAAAAAAGTCCGGGCGACCGGAACTTTTTCCATTAGTATAACTCGATTTACAATGTGCACGCTGGCCAATCAGCGTGCACGTTTTGGGGGGTTCATGGTATAATATGCCAGTTAGCCAGGTCCTGTTTGAAAGAAGATAGTGTATCACACTTCCTTGTATGCAGGGGAGTCTGGCAGTGCAGTGTATTAAATGTAAATATTTTAAAACTGAAATGCAGTGCATACCACAGGAATAGATTATGTAGCACTTTTGCATGAAGAAAACCTCACTTTTGGAGGTATGGCACCATTCTTGAAGGTAGTACCAGAAGGCTTAGACAGTCATTCAGCTGCTCCTTTTTATCATTTGATTCTAAAGAAATACGTACATGTGGTTTGCTTTTGGAAACAAACTAAGCTGATATCTGACTCATATTTATAATGTACTGCTATGCCATTAAGGTAGAAAATACAATGGTGTCCACACTTTTGTGATAATGCTGTTTTCTTGCTGTTAGAGCAATTAGATCATTTAATGTTTCATAGATCTAGTATTTAAGTTTCTTGTTCAGAAAAATTCTATACGAAAATCTGAAAGCAAAGGAAATATATTGACATTAGTGAGAAGGGTATTAAGTTTAGAACAACTATTAAACTGACAAGCTAGAGTATTTTAAAATGCTTGCTTCTCAAACAAAAATACAGTTAACAATTTTTCTAGGTTAGTAAATATATAAAACATGATAGGTAGCATAAATATATAATGGTGTTATGAAATCAAATCTGAAAGACTATTTCTAAAAAATGATGTTCCCTTGTTTTAAATGTTGTGGCATAAAAGTGAAATTATAAAAATTATTTTATTTTTCCATTAAAACTAAAATGTAGACTACTTTTTGTCTTTGACAATAGGAGCGGAATCTAATTAAACTTTGTTGATAAACAGCTTTGGATACTTACGTATTATTGCAACCAGATTTATGCGATAATACCAGTTGCTTCACGATGTTGAAATGTAACAGTTAATGCTCTGAAGATGTGAAGAGTGGTTCAGTAACTGTTAACTTTAATGTACTACACTGGGCCAATGCACTAATACACAAGTACCAAGAAATCTTTCTGATCTGACTAATTTCAAGAATGCCAAATTGTCAGTCATGAAAAATGCATTCAAGTTGCCACCGTGGTTTACACAGGAAACTTATTTGCTCTTCAGTGGTGCTGCAGTCTCTGTTCTGTTTATCAGGAACTTTCACCATTGCATTATGTACTGTTGCTCAAGTTTCTTTAACTCCCATGACACTAGTGTTGTACTGCTTTGAATTTGTGCCATTCCCTCGTATTTGCACTTGTTTCTTGTTCTAGTGATGTATACCATCTCCGCTTTTGTCTGTAGAAAGGGGCTACAATTCTCTAAGATGTACCATGCACCTACAAGTAATATTAAACAAAGAAAACATACAAATAAATAAAATAAGTGCAGGAAGCCTTTACTTGAGAACATCTCTCACAACGGGGTCTATATCAAATTGTCGAATGCTGACAACTTCTAAGCTTCAAACGTCGAACTCGAAAGTTTGAAGTCTAAAAATGTCGAATGCCAAACAAAAGCCACTCAAACCCCCCCCAAAAAAATGCTCTATGCAGGGGGGCAAGCCCACCTGCACCCCACACCCCCTGCTACTTAAATATGCCAACTCTGAGATCACACTACAGTGCAGTAAGGGGAAATCTTTGCTTCCCGCACTTTATGGTGATCTCAGTTATACGTTTTGACGTCTTTACACTTCGAACCTAACAGTTCGAAGTTTAGTGCTTCAAACTTGTCAGCATTCGACATTATGATATAGACCCCTCAAAACTGCTATCTTTGGTTGTGGTAGAAATACATCAGCCACACCTAAACACACACACACACACACACACACACACACACACACACACACACACACACACACACACACACACACACACACAAAGTCTCACACTAACAGCTGTAGGGCAGGGTTATGAACACTAACTTCCCAGGTCCTTCACTACCTCACTTTGAGGTCTGTGCCTTACAGTACTAACTTATTCACAGTAATTGTAATTTGCATAACTATTGTATTCACATACATGCATAGAGAATTATATGTAGGAGGGACTTGTACTACATTTTGGTGCTATAACCACTTTTCTGTTAACAGTTACTGTACCACTATTAACATCTGGTGGGGATAATACGGAGTGCTGGACATCGTACATATTCCCAGTGTAAGGAAAGCAATTTAATGCAGAATGTTTTGTGCACTTCAGCAGGCAGAAATGGCAGGTAAAAATATGAAAGAAAACACATTGTTTGACATTGTCACAGCATTAACGGTTACATTTCTACATCGTGAAGCAACCGGTATTATCGCAAAAATCTAGTTGCAAAAAGACGTAAGTACCCAACTTTGTATAATTCCTTGAAAAAATATGAAAATATGTAAGACCAGATTAGAGGTACAGCACTTTATATAAAGGGGACAAAAATAACCAAAGAGAGTAAGTGGTAATACAGGTAGAATCTTCTCAAAATTGGTTATTCGTAAAGAGTTCAATGAACTACTGCTTCAAAGAGAGAACAATATAGCCCTGGAATATATTGTTAGAGACAGTATAAGGAAATGCTGTTGTTGTGACTATATACAGATCTCTAAAAATTTTATATGAATATGTCAGACCATTTCTGAGAGACTACCTTTATATACAGGGACCATAAACAATCATTGGTAGGCGTATAGCTTTCTAAAAATTGGCAGTGCCAGAATGCTGGGATCAAGGATGCATTGGGCAGCTGGAGAAAAAAGGCTGGGGGTGGAGGGAATTAAGGAGGCCTTGGGCAGATGGAAACAAAAGCTAGTGCAGTGGTTGTCCAGCTGCATATGTGCCAGTTGCAATACTTTGGAGATTATATAAACCATCAGATGGTTGTTAACATTTTCATATATAATAACATGCAACCATTTTCAGTAGGGCACACCTCTTAACTTTCTTTTGGGGTAAAACAATAAGGCTGAAGTTGCCTGAAATGTTACACATCTTATATTGTTCTTCTTGGAGTTACTTCACAATACCTAGTGTTTCCCACTTAGTCACTCCTACTGACCTATATACAACTGACCTTTATGCAATAAATGCAATGTGACAAGGCCTACTCCTGCTCAGCATAATACCAAAATGCACACAAAGTTTGGCTTGCAGGGCAAAAGCAAACATGGCAAACTAGGACTAGATGGCAAACCTGAAAGTTTGAGTGTCATATGATTGACACCATATGATCAAACTTTTGAAAGTTCGAACGGTTTAAAGAAGATTTCCATACAGCGTGGAATGGGAAGATTTCCCTTTTCTGCACTGTAGTGTGATTTTGGAGTTGGTATATTTAAAGAGTGGTGGGGGTGCAGGGTGGCTTGCCCCCCTGCTTAAAATGTTCAGGTAGGTTATTTGCGTAATTTATTTATTTATTTTTCGGATGTTAGAACTTTTAAAAGTTCGATCATATGGTGTCGACCATATGACACTCGAACTTTTAAACATTCAAGCGTCCAATATAGACTCACCTGAAAGGTAAACTTCATCTTCTGCCTTTCCAATGAAACTTGTTAAATGGTGTCTTTAATGTAACTATGGAGCATCTTGCAGAATATATGCTTCATAATTCCAGCCCTCTTCTTAGTAACATACTTTGGTGTTTACCTGATATCCACTGCTAAAATACAGTAAAAAGCTTAAAAGTTCAAATGAATATTCAGTGACTTGATTTTAAATGGCTGAATGTGGAAGTCATATTAGCACTGAAACCTAGCTTAAGTTTGGGATCCTGTATTGAGCATCTTAAGAAAAGACTGAATCACAACTACCAAAATGTGGGTATGTGATATGAGACAGTACTGGTTTACTTTACACGTATATTACATAGTCAAAATGTTTGGTGCATGGCATGTCAGTTACCCTAAAAGATTGCTTGTCCCAACTCTACTTGCAAAATTATAATAAATAGAAGTTTTCAGACTTCTCTGAGACTGTTTTGAAGTTTACTGCTTCTACTAAAAAGCCTTGGACAAAACTCAAACATTGGTAGAAATAGGCTACTTGACGAAACATACAAAATCAGTGACACAACAGACAGCTGCTGAAAGTCCTTTTTTGCCCAAATGGGGAGAGACCTCATTGTTGATTATATTAAGTAGAGAATACTGGAAGTGGTGAGGACCTTGCCCATGCAAAGAAAAGTGTTTCCACTTTTGTTGCATTGAGCACATTATTTTTAGATCTACTGCTTTTGGCTGAATGACTATTTTCCCATCAGCCTTGACTTTACGTTGTTATTTTAGTAACTGTATAGCCAGTTATTATCCTCACTAGTACTCTATAATACCTCACTTAAGGAAGGTCTAACATCTGACCAAAACAGCAGCATCCTAATAAATGCCATATATTTGGGTCTGTCAGTCAGGTACATGCTGAGTCTCTTGTTAAGGAGGTGTGCCAAGATGATAAGAAGAACAGTTATCTTCCACTTAGGAATATCTGAAGAGGTATAGAGGTATGTTAATGATCAGCAAGAGTTTAGGATTGGATATGAGATGGAAGTAGCATTCATAAAACCCATTTATAATGCCATCGACATTGAGCACTTTACTGGTGCAGTACCTATTGCTCAGTTTGTGGACTATGAGTCACTTAAAGGCATGGCATTTCATCTGAAGATCCCACCTTCCTGTGTTTTCTAAGCTGTCAGGCTAACTGAGCTTAAAGGCTCTGTGTAAAATAACTTTTTTGATGTAGTATTGCTCAGTAAAGAATGTCCACAAATGCAGTCCTTAGTAAATTTCTAGTCATGATCTCTCTGAACGACCTCTAGAGACAGTACATGGGTAAAATACACAATGCATAGACAACATTGTACTACTTTACCATTACCCTATGCAGCCAGGGCACAATGATGATTAGCAATTAGAAGATCCCTAGGATTTCTGTAGCTCGTAACCATACCTCTTAGCCTCTTGGAGCAAAATATCTGGACAAAGCCTAAAATGATGGGGGGGGGGGGGCAATAGGGACAGATTTTAAATATTGCTCTTACAAACTTAGAAAGTTGATTAAATAATAGGTTTTGCATTGGCATGAATTTTCTGAAGGATGTAGAGTCTTAAACTCAAATTTTTGTCATTATTTAATTACTTCAATCCTCAGGTATTTGCCAGAAAGTGCAGATTTTAGGAGGAACACACCAAAAATATGAGGCAAAAATCTGGACATTCTGCAAAAATCTGTACAGATGAGAGGTATGCTGGTAACCTAAAACCACTGACAGAGATCAGTCCAACCATATTGTTACAGGAACACATTACAAGCACATCACTTTACTCACTGCCACCAAAACAGAGACTTATCTGGCAGTTTCAGAAGTCAAACATCTTTAGATTTACCAAAACTAGAACATGAAGTTGGCTAAATTAGCAATTACTACTCCTTTCCAAGTATGTCTGCCACAGACTGACAGACAGACAACCCCCTCCAAAACATTTGGCATGCTTCAACTACATCAAACACAAAGAGGATATCCCCATCAAAGCATGTGGCATGCTTCACCTACACTAAGCAGAGAAAGGCTGACCTCATAAAAACAGTTGATGTACTCTAGAAGGCCCCTTTTCAGGATGGCAACCAAACATGTAAGCATCAGGAACAACCATACTATCTATTTTGATATATGGCACTGTATATGGCTGACATCTGTATAGAAAATGGTGCAAACTTCCTACAAAGATGTTAGACCTTGCTGGGACTTCTGACACAGCATGGACATCCCTTGGCAGCTCAAATATGACTGTGTTTCCCTATAGATGTTAGTATCTGCACTTCTGCACAATGTTAGCATTTCTGTGAAACCCTGCAGGTGGTTGTCAGTACTGTCTATGCATACATACATACCTACAAATGTTTCAAGCACGGGAATTAATGCCAAGCTTGCCAATATACTAAAACATTTGTTCCTATAATAAATGCCCAGCCTGTTCTTAAAAATATCTAAACTAGTACATGCTTTAATGTAATTTGGTAGTCTGTCCCATGCATCAGCTACTCTGTCAGAGAACCAATCAGTACCCTTCTCATTCCTATAGAATCTTCTACAGTTTGTCTGATGATTCTCTAGTACCTTTTGATAATCCCAAACATTCCCAGAGGTAGTTGTCTCTAAATGCCCTATATACCTGAATAAGATCTCCTCTTAAATATCTGTAAGAGACACTGTACAAGTTCAGATATTTTAGTCTTTCATAATAACTTAGATTTTCACATCCATGGACACTCTTGGTAAATTTCCACTGTACTTTTTCCAGTTTATTCATGCTTGTTTTCCTATACGGTTTCCATATTGTTATTCCATACTCAAGTTTGGGTCTAATGTAACTAACAAACAATGACTTTGTTATGTTTGATTTCCTAGACTTTATATATTTGTTTATATAACCTATAGTTCTATAACTATCATTAGCCAATTGGATGATATGATTAGAAAAACTCATAGCTGAATCTACCTATATACCCAGGTCCTTAATTGAGTCTACAGTTTCAATCACTGTGTGTTGTATCAGATATTCACCTTTCAGTTTATGTCTCCCCTCCCAAATCTCATATGTTTAGTTTTTGATTTATTTATCAACATATTATTCTCCTGTGCCCAAATGGTCAATTTAGTCAAATTATTCTGCAGACATGCCTTATCTGTAACACTTGTAATCAGTTTACCCAATTTCAGGTCGTCAGTATATAGACTGTAGAACACCTCAGATGAAAAAGTAAGGTCTGAAAGATACAATCTAAACAAGTAGGGGCCTAGGACAGAGCCCTGTGGACACCTTGACTGTAACCAAGGATTTCACCTGTCCAGTTGGTGTGTGATACTTGCCATGTCTGCAAGGACATGGAACACATTATCATGGGACTTATAAACAAAGACATTGGCAACCTTCAAACACTGGACCCCACCCAGTTTGGGTTTGTGAAGGGCCAATCTTGTCTCCTGAATCTGATTGACTTCTTCAAATCCGTCTCCAGAGCTGTGGACGAGGGTAAGGCGGTCCACACAGCCTATCTGGACCTCGCCAAGGCCTTCGACACCATCCCCCACTCTGGAATCATAGATAAACTTACTAGGCTTGGCATAAATCCCTACGTCACTCGATGGGTTGCCAAGTTTGCAGACAAGAAATGTATAGTTACCCTTGATGAGAGACTTAGGGACACAGGTGGACAGTGGTCTCACACTTTGATAACCATCGCCACAACACCTGACCCAGTGACTCCCCATACTCTGGAATAGACTGCCCATACATGTCAAGCAGAGTGCCTCATTGGCCCTCTTCAAAAGGAACCTTGATGATTGGATGGGAGATAGGAAATTCACCCCGGGGATCATGTCAGTCGCCCTGCTAGACAGGGGCCCAGAGAAGTAAATATTGTGGGAAGAAATATCCAGGGAATTATTATGGCTAGGCTTGCATAGGCCCTAGTGCTGATAGCCTAGTGCCAACCTATGAACCTATGAACCTATGTCCTATTTGCAAGCCATGCAGCTATCCATCTTATCAACAGTACATCAATACCTAATTGTACTAATTTATTGATCAGTGTTTTGTATATTACCCTGTCAAATGCTGAAGTTAAATCTATATAAATCACATCACAGCACAATTTTTCATTTATAGCTGTTATTATATTGTTATAGAACATCATGATACAGGTGGTAATAGATCTATTTTCAACATATGCATGCTGATATATGGTTTCAAGTCCGAACCTATCCAGTTCTGACAATAACTTATCCATTATTTTTCCACAACATGAAAGTAGACTTAAGGGTCTATATGATTCTGGGTTTGTCCCACTCCCCTTTCCCCTTAAAGACAGGCTTAATAAGTGCATGTCTCTAATCTTGAGGAATTTCCCCATATTTATATGACCTAGTGAATAATAGATAAACAGTGTAAGTTCTTGCTGAAGTGTTCTCAGGTCATTGTTACTTATTCCGTCTCCTCCCTACACTTTGTTTGGATCCAGCTTGCACAGTTCTTTTTCAATACAATCTAATTTGATTCCAGTATCTGGGGTTACCTGGATGCCACTAGGGCAACTTACCACCCCTTTTGTGGAGCCAAATTGTTTTGCATAAGATTTTGTAAATATATCTATAATCTGTTGTGTCTGACAATAAATTTTAGAATCTCCACACAGTTTATCAATTTGTGTATATTTATAGGTTCATAGGTTCATAGGTAGGTACTAGGCTATTGGCCCTAGGGCCTATATAAGCCTAGCCAAATGGTACCCTGGCTTTTGCCACCCAAGAAAATTATTTTCCTGTGCCCCTGTCAAGCAGAGCCACAGAAGTGATTCCCAGGGTGAATTTCCTATCTCCCATCCAATCATCACGATTTTTCTTGAAGAGTGCTAATGAGGAGCTTTGTTTGATATAGATAGATAGTAAGTTCCAGAGTATGGGAAGTCTCTGGGACAGAAATCTATCCCACCAACATGTTCTGTTTATTGTGGTGACAAGGTTTAGGTCCCTAGAATATGTAGCTCAGAGGGATTGGGATTTCTTTAAGTGGAGCATGTCCAACAGCTCTGAGTTTGTCATAGCTTTGTATGTTAGGCAGAGATCACCTCTGAGTAGGCGATATGCTACAGAGTAAAGCTGGAGTTTTTTTAGACGGTCTGCATAGGGCATCTGTTTGAGGCCAGTAATACTCTTTGTGAGGTATTTCTGCGGCCTTTCCAGTTGTTGTAGATGTCTTGTGAGGTACATACCAAAAGGGGCACTGTATTCTATAATTGGTCTAATGAATGATGAGTAGAGGGGAACAATGACCTCTTTTTTCCTGGATGAGAAACCTTTTGTAATGAGGTGTGCCACGTAGAAGGATTTCATGATTACTGTGGCAATGTGATTATCAAAGGAGAGATTACTGTCCACCTGTGTCCCAAGGTCTCTTATCACACTTTCGTTGTTAAGTAGACTACTGCCTATGTGATAGTTTATGGGTACAGAGTTTTTACCAAAAGGGATAACAATACACTTTTTTGACATTGAACACATCTTATGTATCTAGAAAAAGGTTTCCTATTATGCTCAATATGTTTATATAAATTTTCTTCAAAATTTTCTTGATCGTCTAACACTATGCTTAATCTGTTTGTCCAGCTTGTTTATTTCAGTTTTCAAAATTGTAGTTCAACCTCTCTTCCATTTCTTATATTTTTTGTCTCTCACCTTAATCAGGTATCTTGTTTTTATGGAAATATACCTCCCCTGATGTTGCGTGCCTAGATCCTGATGTTAAACATTTTTTTTTTACTTTTTGCACTCAATTTCTCTTTCAAAACTTTCCACATTCCATCTGCAGTTTTTTCACTGAACACCTCACTTCAGTTAATTTTATATAGTAACTTTTTTGCTTCCCTATAATCTGTAATTAACCTTCTGTGCATTGGCTTAGATTTCAGTTTGGCAGAATTATCTAGCAACAAATTAACCTTAATAATCCCATGATCACTGCACATCAATGGTGGTAAAACTTGACTTGAAGTTACAGGAATTTGTTTGGGAACACAAACAATAACTAGTATATTCTGACCCCTGGTAGGTTTTTTTACAATCTATGACTTATTAACTTGCAGATCTGCATTTTTAGACAGAAACTAATGGAGTCAGACTGCTTTTTACTATCTTTGCACTGTGAGTACTTATTTTATTACTATGAAGGACAATTTCCCTCCACTGCCAAAATGTCCTTTGATTTGTAGAGTCTGTATGGGCAAGGAAACTTCAAGAGTATAACTAAGCTAAAGCTACTGTGTCTGAGAGAAACATTTTCTGAATTTTTTCAGATGTCACTAATTCTGTCCTTTAAAATGGAACACAAAAACCTGCTACCTGCAACTGGTCACTGTTATTGCCTAGGCCTAAGGGAGCATACTGATGTCACCTGTACACCGATAAATATGCATTGTGTGCGCACTAATGTATGATTATAACTATTCAGTCAATTGTATGAGCACATTGCATGAGAACAACCATGTCTGTAGTGGTGACCAGACCTCTCAACCAATCGGGGACAAATTTCAACAGAATCAGGGACAAGTCAAGAAAAAATCAGGGACAATCAGGGACACTTAAAATATTAGTGCTATTAACTTGAAACATTGACAGAATCAGAGCATATGAATTATTACACATTTTCTGAAATAAATGAAGTCTATAACTCTTAATTATTGTCTTTATTCATTAAGTGCAATTTACCACCTTTGCTCCAAAAGTCACTAGTTCTAAGAGGGATTAAGAGGGGCAGAGCCAAAATTTGACTCAAAATCAGGGATGTCCCTGAAAATCAGGGACAGTTGAGAGGTATGTGACTCTTTTACATATACATTATGATTGCACCATAAACCAGAAAGAACTAAATTGCCCTAGTAGTATTTGCACTTAAACACTGTCCGTGCCTTTACAGCCAAGTCCACAAAGGACAAAGCTTTTGAAAATAGCATAAAAATTATCCAGTCAACAAAAGCACAAGCAAACCTTACAGTTCTTATCCAATAACATCAATAAATAGAAAGGACCTGTCTTCTTCTTCGGAGCAAATGTGTTTGTTCATTGCCACATTACACAACATCATTCAATGATGTTCAGATTCAATAAATGGCAGCTGTAAAATATCCATATTATTTTGTCATACCACTAAATCCAACATTAAAACAGTTTTACACAGCAACTCATACTCTGCTGATTTCACGAACCATAATACATTAGAAACAGAGATGAAAAACACCCATATTGTATATTTGATCTGGGACATTCCTCCCAGTCTAGTGTCATTAGTTCATTCTACCTAATAGAGAGACAACATTTGAAAAGGCCAACCCACTTAGATTCTTAACTTTGAATTATCTTCTGTTCCAGCTTTCTCCTTTTCCACTTTACTAAAAAAACTTATTTCCCCCTTTCCTGTAACTACTGTAGTCCAGATACAGATTTGCTTTATCCAGGACTGTTTGTAAGCTCCTGAGCCCCCCAACCCTGTCTGTGTTGGAGGGAAGCCTGCTAGCTTATCAGCTAATCTTTTGAAACTACAACCACCTCCTTCCAGTTTGAGAAAGGGAACAATTCAAAATTATGTAACACATCTTAAACCAACTCAAACAGGAAAAGCACCATGACTTCTACAGGGGCATTGTGGGTGATGTTGTTCTAGGCTCTATAGTTATGCTTTTTGCAGAAAACCTCAGACTAAACAGCCACCTTATCCAGACTCTCGGCTATATTACTTTATGTGTAAATATGTAAATAAGTCAAAACTGTTAGGATATTGTAAAACTATGTTAATTTACTACAGTATCAATGCATGCCAAGCTAATGCTGCAAACATTTTCATTCTGTGAGATTTTATATCACATTACATTAAAATGTCATGCAACACTGTAGGTCAAACTATGCACATAAAAGGAATGCTTTAAACTCTGATTCATGTATAATTGCCACTGTGACAAGGTCATGTCTTAACACAGGTTTTGTGCAAGTCTACCTACCTGCTTAACAATAGAATATCTAAATAACTAAATAATTAAAGTAGTGCATAAAAATAGTTATGCTTTATCAAGGGGACTCAGCTAATTTGTATGCTACTAAAACATATTTTATTAATGCAAAAAAAAAATCCCCAGGCATGGTTTAATTGCTGTGTTTTTTAAGATTTCTCTAATTAGTTTTATGTTCCATTCCTAAAGCATGCATTTGCTAATACTAAAAGGACTTTTGTATTAATTATATCATTAAAGTGCAGGACATGCAAATACAACATACGAACCATAAATATTTTAGCAAAATGCTGATTATACTGGAAAGCAGCATTAAGCTTTTGCAGTAGGTCAGATCACAAAAGTAATCTGTCCTGCAAACAAATAAATAATAATAATAAGTTATTATACCATGTAATAAGGGATCTGAGGACATAAGTAGATAGTAATCTCTCCTTTGATAATCATATTGCCAAGGTGGTTAGAAAATCCTTCTATGTGGTCCACCTAGTCACAAAAGGGTTCGCATCTAGAACAAAAGAGGTTATTGTGCCCCTCTACTCATCACTCATCAGACCCATCATAGAGTACAACACCCCATTTGGGATGTACCTTACAAGACACCTGCAAAGGCTGGAAAGTCCACAGAAGTACCTCACCAAGAGGATTACTGGCCTAAAACAGATGTCCTACGCAGCCCGACTGAAGAAACTCCAGCTGTACTCGGTTACATACCACTTACTCAGAGGTGATCTCTGCCTGACACACAAGGCTATGGCCATCCCAGAATTGATGGACATGCTCCACCTAAAAAAACAAATCCCCAAGAGCCACATGCTCTAGGGATCTAAACCTCACCTCAATGATAAATAGGACGTGTTGGAGAGATAGATTCCTGTCCCAGAGACTCCCCATGCTTTGGAACAGGATTCCAATCTACATTAGGCAGGGCCCCTCACTAACACTCTTCAAGAGAAACCTTGACGAGTGGATGGGAAACAAAAAATTTACCCCGGGGATCACTCCAGTGACTCTGCTGGACAGAGGTGCAGGGAACTAATGGCTCTGCTTGTCAGAGACACATGGAACTAATCTAAGGGGTGGCGAAACCAACACATTCTGGCTAGGCTTATAGATGCCCTCGGGAAGATAGCCTAGTACTTACCTATGAACCTATGAACCTATTATAGGTTTAAGGAAAAAGTATGCAATGAAGAATATATCCAAGAAGAGACTAGTTTTTCTGTGTGTTTTCAGTTTTATGTGATTAACATGATCATTTTGTTTAAAGTATAATTCAGTTAGGGCAGTAGGGTAGCACATTGACACCATAGTTAGTGTTACTGCCTTACAATTGTTGGTTCTTTTGTTCATTTAATGTCTGGGTTGCCTTCATTACAGAATCTATGCATCCTCAATTCCTCCCTACCATGATTTTTGGCAGTGGTTTTAGTTTTATTCCATGTCCAAATATACTGGACCCAACCTAGTTTGGTTTTGTCAAGGTCAGATCATGCTTACTCAACCTGGAGAACTTTTTTGAGAATGTAACCAAACAATGGATGAGGGCAAAATGGTTCATAATGCCTACCTTGACTTGGCCAAGGCATTTGACACAATTCTCCACTCGGGCATTGTTAACAAACTTAAGAGGTTATGTACAAACCCTTATATAACCCTGTGGATAGCCAGCTGGCTCACAGGCAGGACTCAGGAAGTTAGAATTGGGGCATCCACCTCTACAAAGAGGTCAATCACAAGTGGAGTCCCTTAGGGATCGGTCCTGGGCCCACTCCTTTTTGGCATTTACTTCTCTGAAGTCAAGGAAAATGTCAATGGTGTCTGCCTGACTAAATTTGAAAATGATTGCAAATTAGGAGGTGTCATTGTCACCCACCGACACAAACATCTCCCAGGAAGGCCTGACACAGACAAACTGGTGCCAGAGCCATGAACTAAAACTAAATTCCAAGGAATGCATAATAGTATCCTTCAGGAAGTCATTTAATCCTGGAAACTATCATATTGATAACATACCCCTAAGAGATGACCCAGTACTCAGGGACTTGGAGGCGCACATAAACAGTAATCTAGACTTTGACCATCACTCATCTACTGTAGTAGAGAAATCATTCTATGTTGTGCAACTTATAAACAAAGATATGGCATCTAGGACCAAAGAAGTCATTGCTCCATTATATTCAGCATTCATCAGATCTATCATTGAGTGCAATGCCCCATTTGGTATGTACCTAACCAGAATGCAACGTCCACAGAGGTTCATCACTAAAAGAATACAGAGTGTAACATACCCTATGCAGACTGCCTCAAAGCATTATCCTTGTATTCTGTCTCCTACAGACTGTTGAGGACAGATCTATGCCTTGCATTGTCAGACCCCACTCTGATGAACCTCCTGCATATCTGTAAAACAAACAGCATCAGAATTGCCCATTCTAAAGACTTAAACCTTGCCTGTGATACAAATACCATCTGCTGGAGAGACCAGTGTGCATCCCTGAGACTACCCCTTCTCTGGAAAAGGCTCCCCATTCATGTGAAACAGAGTTCCTCGATAACCCATTTCAGGTGTAACTTGGACAATTAGGTTTGGAAAAGTAAATTCATCCCTGGTTTAGCACCTATATCTCTAATGGACACAGACAGCCTGTAAATGGTTAATCTTCTAGGCCCCTGCTTATAAATGTTTCACCTCCCAAGCTCTTGCTTACACTTATCAAGGGTACCACAACTTGTAAGAGATTTGTGATGCATTGCTAGGCTTAAAAAGGCCCTTGTGATAGTTAGTGTAGTACACACTCATGAAACTATGAACACACACACACACACACACACACACACACACACACACACACACACACACACACACACACACACACATTGTGGTAATATGCCATCTACTGAATATTTTGGATTATGTGGGGCAGCATTGTTGGGGTAGGTTAATAGGAGGATGTTATCCAATTGCCCATATAGATGAAGGTCAAATCCCCATATTATATCACAAACATTTGCCTCACAAGGAGAGAAAAGTTTTTATTGTTATGGGGGGAGATGGAGAGATACAAGAGACTGAATTGGATAAACTCACAGGATGGAGTCTATTAAGAGATGTGTTCAGCACAGAAGAGAGATAGAGAGAGACACAGCCACATTTGGAGACAGAGAGAGACAGACAAAGATAGAGCCTGAAAAAAGTGTGAAAGACTAGGATGGAACGAGACTGAAAGATAAAAGGTTACTGGGGAGCCACTGAGTTAAAATTTCACACAAGAAGAGTATCGTCTTCGTTTAAAGACAAAGACTGTATTGAAAAGGCTGAATTGGAAGTTGCAAGAGTTTAAGTATAAGAGCTGTATTTTGCATAGAAGTGTGCTTGCTTTTTATGCAGAAGTTTAACTTTGTTATGAAACATGTTACTAAAACTGCAATAAAGTTTTTGACTTATTTAAAACTACAGACACTGTTTATTCTGTGGAACCTGATAAAATGATTTAAAATGGATAGTCTTCCCTAACTGGGACAAATGGGCCTGAAGGACTTGAGAGATGAAATTGTAAATGGTAAATGAAGCTAAGGGTGTGTTGTCATTGTAATAATTGTAATAATAATTCATAAAATAATAGCGTGTGTGTGTGTGTGTGTGTGTGTGTGTGTGTGTGTGTGTGTGTGTGTGTGTGTGTGTGTGTGTAAGCGCACGCACGCGTGTCTGACTGTCCCTGGCTTCACTAATCTTCCGTGCAGGACTAGGCTAGTCCTGCACGGAAGTGGCCGTTTAGGAGGAGGATGGCAGCGTGCCATGCATATTAATGAAGGTGCGCTGCCGGACCTCCTAATCCTACACGGATCATGGATGAGTGCAGGGGGTGTGGTTGAGAGCACAGCCCACAGAATAAACATGCCCCTGCAAAGTAGAACAGCAGAAACTGTAAATAAACGAGTGAGACCACTCAAAGGTGTCTGCATATCCCCACCAACAGTCCCCCATGTGTACAACAGTAACAGGACATATAAATAAAAAGAAGTAACCCCTGTATTTATCTCTAAAACTCTGAGTACAGCTAACAGTAGGTGTGCGGGTGTGCTTATTGCTTAGCTATGGTTAAAGCAGCTTAAAAGGATGAAGAGGATAACAAGGATGTTATATGCAAATGAAATAGCACAGTAATAGTGTAGTGGTCAGAGCATCTGCCTAACAAGCAGGGATTCCCGGTTTGAGTCCTACTGCAGCACATACCATTCTCCATGTGAAATCTGTATACGAACATCTATTTACATTTTACTGCTGTATAACCTATTAAATAACATTTAAATGCGAACTGGAGTACCGCATTAATTGCACATGTGAAGAGTCAGTACCATAATGAATAAGTCAGCAGGCATAAGCACAGATAAGCAGTAGTAAGCATATGTAAGCATTTGCAAGTGCAGGTGAGTGGGGTGAAGCACCGCTGACACAGATTAAGCAAAGGAGAAGCTAACTACATGTAAGACACAATGACCAGAAGTCAGCAGTGCTTACCTCTGCGCAAACCCACTAGCAACCGCTTGAAAGTGCCTTAAGCACACCATATCCAATGGCCAGTGTTCTGCCCAGCAACAAAGAAAACAGCCTCCGCAAGGCTGGAACCCAGGACGATGCACACCATACATGAAACGATTTACCACTAAGCCATGCCAAATATGCAAAAATTGTATGTTGTCAGAAACATAAACCCAGCCCAGTCATGCAACAGTACAGAGAATGTATACCTACAGCTAGATGGACATGTGTCTGCAGATATATCACTAACTAAACGGATACAACATATCTATAGCTGTAGTCACATATATATAAATATATATAAATATCCAGAGATATACACATATAAATACAAATATATGAACAGATATACATGCAAATGCTGACAACTACACACATATATGTCAACATCTATATGTTCACATATAGGTTCATAGGTTCATAGGTTTATACTAGGCTATCTGCCCTAAAGCATTTATAAGCCTAGCCCAAATTTTTGTGGCTTACGCCACCCCTTATATGAAAAAATACTGTGCCCATTAGTTTGTTGTGCCTCTGTCCAGCAGTGACACAGAGATGATTCCCGGGGTAAACCTACGATCTCCCATCCACAGGTCAAGATTTCTCTTGAACAGAGCCAGTGAGGTGCTCTGCCTCACATGGACCGGGATTTTATTCCACAGCATAGGGAGTCTCTGAGTGATAAATCTATCCCTCCAGCACGTCCTATTTATATCCGTGCTAAGGTTTAAGTCACTTGCTCTAGTGGTTTTGGTGGATTTGGATTTTTGAGGTGGAGCATGTCCATTAATTCCCGGTTGGACATGGCCTTGTATGTCAGGCACATGTCACCTCTGAGCAGGACGGTATGCGACTGAATAGAGCTGGAGTTTCTTCAATCTGGCAGCATATGACAGATTTTGGAGTCCCTTTATCCTTTTGGTGAGGAACTTTTGGGGTCTCTCCAATTGCTGCAGATGTCGGGTGAGATACATCCCGAATGGGGCATTGTACTCGATCACTGGTCTGATAAGTGAAGAGTACAGGGGAACAATGACCTCACTAGATCTGGATGTGAATCCCTTCATGATCAGGTGGGCAATGTAGAAGGTCTTTCTAACCACTTTAGCAACGTGAGTGTCAAAAGAAAGGCCACTGTCAACCTGGGTTCCCAGGTCCCTGATAACCTCTTCTGTGCTTAGTGGATTGCCACCTATATGGTAGCTTGGGGTTACCTTGTTTTTCCCGAAGGGTATGACTATACATTTTTTGGTGTTTAACTTCAGGCCATGGCTCTGGCACCAGCTATCTGTTTCCGTGAGTCCCTTCTGAAGGATATCCATGTCCGATGCACTTTCCACTATGGCGCCCAGTTTGCAGTCGTCTGCACACTTTGTCAGCCAAAGTCCTCCCATGTTGGCCTGTACTTCTGAGAAGTATATTCCAAACAATAGAGGGCCAAGGACCGAGCCCTGTGGGACACCACTTGTGACCGGCTTGGAGTCTGACATAGTGCCAGCAACTCTAACCCTGTGGGTTCTGTCCTTAAGCCAGTTTGCAACCCATCTTGTGACATATGGGTTTACATTTAAGCTGGTAAGTTTTTCTACAATACCCGAGTGGGGTATTGTGTCGAAAGTCTTTGCAAGGTCAAGGTAGGCTGTATGGACTGCCTTCCCTCATCAATGGCCTTGGTGACTGTTTCGAAGAAGTCAACCAAGTTCAAAAGGTATGATCTTCCCTTGACGAAGCCAAACTGGGTCGGGTCCAATGTCTGCAAGTCCCCTATATCTTTGTTTATGAGCTCCATTATGATCCTCTCCATAGCTTTGCAGACTAGACTTGTTAAGCTTATGGGGCGGTAATTACCAGGGTCCGTAGAGGCGCCACCTTTGTGGAGTGGGACCACAGTTGCCGTACGCCACTCCTTGGGCACGTATCCTGTGGTAAGGCTGAGATTAAACAGCTGCCTTATGTGCGGGTTTAATTCCTCATTTAGCTCGTGTAGCACACAGCCGGGGACACCATCCGGTCCCATTGATGCTGTGTTTTTAGCTTTAGAGAGAGCAGCTTTCACCTGCGCATTTGAGATGTCCGGGAGGCTACACTCGGCTGGGATAGTTATCTCTCCTTTAGGGGAGAGGGTGAAGTTTGCACTGAACCTGTCTGCCAGTATGTTGGCAATGTATGTGGGTTCAGTGATTTTTGTATCATTTTGGACTAATTCTGAGCATATCTGGGAGTTTCCACCCAGGTTCCTAACATAGCTGAAAAAGGCCTTATGATTGTCCTTTGAATCCATGGCAATTTTTCTCTCAAAATTGGCCTTAGTTGATTTTATGAGTGCTCATATTTTTTTACTAATAATGATCAGGGGTGACTTCCCTTTTATGGATTTTGTTCTATCATGTAATAGCTTTCTCCTCTTATTGTAAAGTTTGTTAATGGCTGGGGTCCATCAGACTGGACGTTTGCCCTTTGTGGAAAGAGTCTTGGTTTTATTTGGGATTGCCTGATCCATGCAGTCCTGGAGGTGTTCATAGAAGGCATTTTGTAAGGGCTTCCGCAGCTTGGGTTGTGGTTTCCACTGGCTCAGGGGCGTTGAAGGATACTACACCAGTCTTGAGTAGTGTGAAGTTTGCTTTAGAGAAGTTCTTCACTGTGGTCTTTTTTGTTTGGGGTGGGGGCGGGATGTGGGATTTCCAGTGAGATTAGTTTATGATCAGATCTCACCAATGAGGGATATACTTCCGGTGTGGAGCATTTTGTCCCCATGTTTGTGATAATGAGATCTAGTATATTTTCTCCTCTCGTGGGAACAGTGACTAGTTGTTCCATGGCATTTGAATTTATGAACTCCAGGAACCGTTGGGCTAGAAAGTTAGGGCTTGAGTAATGTTCCCAGTCTATATTCGGGTAGTTGAAGTCACCCAATATGATGGTGTTTGGAGATACATTTATACCCTCCAGTGGAGGGTATAAATTTATACCCTCCATATACACATCAAGTGAAATATGTTTGCATATATATGTCTCCGTAGGTATATTCTGACATAGTTAGACATAGGTAAGTAAATATATATACCCACAGAGGTATATATGGCCAGACATCTGTAGATACCAATGGTAGATGAACAGAAACATATATGTCCACATCCACGGTCAATGGGTGTGAGAGGCTCCAAACAATACACGTCACGTATGAATTTGCATACTCCCCGCCCAGCCAAACATGTCCGCCATGCAATACACTACCAAGCTCATAGTATTTTACGTCTGTCATTGAACTAGGGAATTAAATCAGCCCTCTGTTATGCATCACATGTCGACATCACATACCCCTCTCCCCCACCCACTAGGCAGGCCGAACAGTACAGGCCCATCCAACCCAACCCATACATGCATAACCCACAGTTCTACTTCCCCACACCCACAGCACACACGCAACCACCACCCCTACCCTGGTTACCGACCGGTAGCTACCACACCACCACACATTGCTCCCCCCTCGGGACCCATCCTGTATGATGTCCCGACCCATGTATCCTAGGTGTGGCACACGCCGGAGACCACACACATAGCCAGGGGTACCTGTGCAACCCTGGGTGTAGACAATGGTTGAATACTCAATGTTTGGGCTGTCCCGCATGGGTCGAATGTATTCCTAGTACTAAAAATAGATGTCACGTGTGACTCTGTATACCAACGGATGTAGTGGTAGGTATCGCAAAGTATACATAGCACACAAGGTTGGCCAGTATGCACACGAAACACAGTATCCAGCAATACCAGTCAACATTACCGGATATGTAGCTAAAGATTTACAGGTATATGTGTTAGTATAAATACCCATAACTAAATAGATATATACCTCCCCCTCTCTGTAGTACATATGTAGACATACATAGATAGACATATATATATGCAGACACCCATACATCCACATGTCAGATATATATACAGCAATATATATATATATATATATATATATATATACACACACATATATATATATATATATATATATATATATATATATATATATATATATATACACACACACACACATATATATATATATATATATATATATATATATGCAGATATATACATATATATATATATATACATATATATATATATATATATATGTGTGTGTGTGTGTGTGTGTGTGTGTGTGCATGTGTGTGTGTGTGTGTGTGTGTGTGCGCGCGCGTGTGTGTGTGTGTGTGTGTGTGTGTGTGTGTGTGTGTGTGTGTATATATATCTATATATATATATATATATATGTATATATGTGTGTGTGTGTGTGTGTGTGTGTGTGTGTGTGTGTGTGTGTGTGTGTGTAGCTATACTCAGATATATATCCATGATAAGCTACAGCACTTAAGAATGACAAATGTTCACAGGCCATGCCAATGGAGGTGAGGTGCCCAAGCAAGAAACGTGCAACGCGTAGCATGAACCCCCCCTCCCCAGCCGGACAGGGGAAACATACAAACAAACCTACAAACAATGCAAATGATCCACTGCTCCCCAGACCACAGGCAGGATACAACGGGGGGTGGTACACACTGGATGTGAGAAGTTTAATCTTGGAACAGAGACAGGCGCGTCCCTTGCTGGACACCCCAAAAATGTCTTGTTGTAGGAGGTAGCCCATTGCGATGACCTATCAAGGCGGGACATGTACATACCCAGACTACAAGGGTGGGAAAGCCTGATGACCCATGGGTCGAGACTACGTACGAGATGGGTCCCGTGAAGTGGAGAGTCGGCAGTGTGTAGCGGTGTGTTTAGACCCGACCAGCACCCAGAGTAAGGATGAGTGCTGTAGAGGAGCTGCGGGTGGGTGAACTATGAGTATGTAATTATGGGTCTAGGCGTGCAGGTGTTTGCTGGAGTGGGTCTATGCGGACCGCCCCAGGGATGTATGCAATAGTGTTCATTGGGCAGAGCTGCCGCCCAATGACCAGACACTCCCGCTACAAGTCCCACTGCAGCACAGTCTATTTTACATGGCAGAGAACGATATAACCAGATGTAGATGTAAATATGTAGAGGTATGTGTGTGTATATATACCCATAACTACATGGAGATATACCATTCCCTCTCTGTGGTACAAATGTATACATACATAGACAAACATATATATAAATACCCACATATAGATATATACATCTGCAGACACCCATACATCCATATATTGTTAGATATATATGTACAGCAAGATATATATATATATATATATATATATATATATATATATATATATATATCTATGCTTACAAATACAGATATATACAAATATATATAATATATATATATATATATATATATATATATATATATATGTGTGTGTGTGTGTGTGTGTGTGTGTGTGTGTGTGTGTGTGTGTGTATGTATATATATATATATATATATATATGTGTGTGTAAATATACACATATATATAGTTAGTATATGATACAGCAGTTAAGAATTACATGTGTTCACAGGCTGTGCCAATGGGGATGAGGAGTCCAGTCAACAAATGTATAACATGTAGCATCAACGCCCCCACCCCCCCGAGCTAGCCAGGTGAAACATACAAACACACAATAAAAGTAAACAAACCACTGCTTCCCAGACTACAGGCAGGATGCTACCAGTGGGAGAGACCCGCCAAGTCTAATCTTGAAATAAAGACAAGAATGTCCCTTGCGGAACAAGACAAAAATTTAATGGCTATTCGGGATTTCAGACAAAACCAATTGCTGTGCGCATGGGTGATGCACGGCCGGAAAGTACCACAAACAAACACAGTTGGCCAGCAATTCGCAGTTGTACAAAATTTAACCAGCCAAAAACAGATGGTGGAAATTCAGACTTTAATTCCAAAAATAACAAACCGGTTTCAGCATCAGCATGCCTTCTTCAGTGTAAGAGTAACAAACATATATAGCATAATTAAATAAACAAATTTATACTCTAAGATAACCAATGAGCATTGGTAAAAAACCTATGCTCATGAATAATACATGAATGTTTTAATTAAATATAAGAGACAAAATGCAAAGGACCAAAGCTATAATTCTGACCTCTAATAAATTATAATAAACAGTTAATGTAATACATTTGCTGTTAACAAACTAATAATGTGTAAGAACCTTGAAATATAATGTTTGTTAAGTAAGATAAATTACCTTAAGCAGCAATATAGAAAATTACAATATATTAGGCTTATAATAAAGAGTATTATTTACACAGTAAGGATATGTATAACAAACCCAGTATGTTAAAAGGACAGTTGTCTATATTCATATGTTAAATGTGTGGGAAAACTAACTTCCATATTAGCAATTGTATATGGAAATTGTTATAAAATTGTGCTAGTTGGAATCCATAAAGTTTTCGTGATGAATAGTCCTAAATTTCAGGCAGAAACAGTGAACCTCATGACTAAATGATTAGATATGACACTGAACGGATACCATTCGCCATACAATTATAGTTATAAGTGGTCATTCAGTCCAGGCTGAAACAATGAACCCAGACTAATAATCCAATATTTCTCCTTGTGATTTAATATACCATGCCAACCTTGTGTATTACTACAATCACCAACAATTTTGTCTATAACCATAAACATGAATTGTGCTTGTTGATGTTTTACCACATGCTGATATAAAGCATTTGTTTCCTTTTTGTTTCTGATATCACTCTGATGTTCATTTATGCGTGTCCTAAGTGGCCTGGATGTCTGGCCCACATAAAATGCCCCACAATGACATGAGGCCAAGTAGACAACCCAATCACTACTACAGTTGCCAAAGATTTTACAATCAAATACCTTGCTGGTGTTGCAACTTGAAAAGTGCTTGGACTTAGTGATCTGTTTACAGGATCCACAATGGCCACACGGGAAGGTACCCAACAGTTCATGTCCCGTAATGGTAAGTTGTTTATGAATAGCTCCCCCACTACCTATATGTTTATAGTGGGATAATAGGGAACCCAATGTTTTTCCTTTCCTGTATGAAAATTGACATTCTTCCCCTAAAACCACTCTAAGTTGTTCATTGGCCATTAATATATTCCAGTGTTTATTTATAATATCTCTGATGACATAATAATTTCTTCCGTATGTTGTTATAAATCTAATAGTAGATATACTGGAATCTGCAGAAGTTATCTTATAATCCAACATAGTCTTTCTATTCATTTCAGAGGTTTGTACCCATGCTTTATTGATGTCCTGTGTTTTGTACCCTCTGTTGACAAATCTATGATATAAATCCTGACTAGCCGCCTCATAGTCTGATTTAGTTGAACTAAGACGCTTCATGCGCATGAACTGTGATACCGGTATGTTTCTGATGGTGTGGCGTGGGTGCATGCTGGAAGCATGTAATAACGTATTATATTGTGAATTTTTGCGGAAAACTTTAGTAGCCAGAGTATGGTCTGGGTTTCTCAAGATAGTGACATCAAGAAAATTGATAGTTTGTGCATCAAACGTAATCGAAAATTCAATACCCCAGATATTGCCATTTAAATAATCTACAAATTCCTGTAAATATCCAACATCCGCATGCCACACCATCCAACAATCATCTAAATACCGACGCCAAATATCCATTTCAACCAAATAGATATTGTGAGATACATCATAAATCATGCATTCTTCAAAAAATGCCATGAAAAGGTAGGCATAGATAGGAGCAAAGGAGGCCCCCATAGCTGTCCCCTGAAGCTGCCACTGGCCTTGGAAATAAAGGACATTTTTATTGAGTACATGTTCGGATATACAAATCAATAGTGTGTTGAACCCCAGTGGATAAAGACTAGCCCTATCCAACCAATATTTGAGGGCTTGTAAACCAGCCCAGTGTGGTATGATGGTATATAGGGCTTTAACATCCAATGAACACATTAACCACTCTGGCTCCAATTGTGTATCTTCAATAATTTTAAGGAATTGCATGGTGTCCTGTAGCCTTGCTCGAATCAAACCCAGAAGGAGTTTGAGATGGTATGTCAGGAATGCTGGCAACGGTTCAGTCAAGGATCCAATACCCGAAACAATTGTTCTACCCGGAGGATTAATTATTGATTTGTGAATTTTGGGTAATAGATATAAAATTTGCTTACGGGGATCCTTGACTGAAAGTTGTTTAGCACAGCTCTTGGTAATAATACCTTCTTCACATGCTAGATTCAAGAAAGAATCAATTTCCTTCTTGAAGTTCAGGGTGGGGTCAATGGCCATGTTCATATAACATGCCAAGTTAGATAACTGGGTTAAACCCTCTTGAATGTAATCACTCATATTTTGAACCACCACTGCCCCACCTTTATCTGCACATAATATGACTATATCCTTGTTGTTACGTAACTCTTGTAGAGCTTTGTTCTCTTGCTGTGAGAGATTATGTTCCAACATAGTATGTCCATAATTTTGGAAATGTAAATCTCTGAAGACTGATTGCATTAAGATGGATACATTCTTATTCATAGGAGGTTGAAAATCAGATTTGCCAAATCTGAATTGGTTGGATCTTTGAGAGGTATCATCTGCAAAAAATAGTTTAAGATTCAAACTACGGCAAAAATTCAAAACATCTGTGACAATGTGATATTCATTGGAATAAAAGCCCGGAATAAAATTAAGCCCTTTATTCAAAAGATTCTGTTGATTACAGGACAAACATACATTGGATAGGTTTAAAACATTGTGGTTTTGTTGCAGATATTGATTTATGTTAGAAAGTTCTGGATCAATCCCTCTAACGAATGCTCTAGTGGGTCTTTTCTTGTGCTTCCGTCCCCCCCTATATTTGGAACCATTTCTAAAGGGACAGTTCTGTTTGTTTTCTTTCTATGTGGTGATTCCCTATCCCCTGTGTGCTCATAATCTGTCAGAGAGGAATCCTCTCCTGAGGTACTATTGTTGAAACCATCTCTGTTTTTAAGAATGGATCTAGGTCTCTTCTTGGTGCGATTCGGGGCAGACCCCTGGCCAACCTCTGCAAAGCTAACAGAGCGGGTAAGCTCAAAGGGACGTCCCCTTTGGTAATCAGAATAATCCCTGTGATATTTTTTTTAATTTTCCTCTCCTTAATGGTTTTCTCATGGTTTGTCAAATCTTTGGATAATTTCCTCAAATGATCCTGAAAACTGGACGAAGATTCATATTTTTTGCCATCAGAACATAAAGTTTTAACTTCTTGGATATTCTCATCCACTATCCTCTCATAATATTGTAAAAGAATATTCACAAATAACATAGATCCTGTTTGTAAAGCTTCCTTCCAATCTTTGTTCAACTTGTCATCCGGTCTACCTACTAAAGGTTGGAGCCGTATTCTTAAGCCCCTAGGGGCAATGTTTTTATTTGAATACGCTCTAAATAATTTTATGTGCCATATATTTGACCTTAAATTTTTAAGGCCTTTAGTAAGAGAAGGGAAAGATAGATCACAATCAGATGACATCTGTTGTTCTGTGTTAGTTGGATTACTGCTTGGTGAGGCATTGATCCCAAAGACCCCAATGTCCTCCCAATCAGCACATAATCCTGATAATATGCTCTCAAGGTCCATGCTGTGAATGTATGTCTAAATCTGCTATAATACTCAAAAAATATGTTAAATGGGGTGGTATTATTTGACAAACCAAGAGAAACCTAAATGAATAATATGTTTTGGGCCTAAGTTGGTCTGGGGTACCCCAAATCGGTCCAAGAGGAGACCCTAGAAACTGTGCAGCACCCAAAGAGTGTCCAATATTCCCATGAAATGGAAATGATTCAACAATATAATGTATTATCCAGGAAAGGCTGAAAAACTGGTAAGGTAGAACTACCACATATTTATCCAACACATTGGTATTGTTAATAGACCCAAAAATGCCAGATATTTAGAAACTTTTTTCAAACAATAAACCAAACTTGAATGGTGATACTAACATATAATATAAATAGCAAGGGTGGATAATAATCTCTGGGTCCTATTGTCACAACATATAGTGTAAAATTGAATCCCCATAAGTGGAGAAACAATAATATAACAATGTAATAATAGCAATAATGATATAAAGAGAAGGAGAAAATCCACCAATGGTATTCAATAAATGATACTAGCAATTGTAGTGGTGTATAAAAACCACTGAGTCAAAGATCAAAATGTCATGTGGGAAAAGAAAAAATATAGTATGACAACCTAGGTATATAACACTTACATTCCATACATATATGTTTGCAAACTTTAAGATGTTCTAGGACCGTACTATGTTAAAAACCAATAAAGTCCCATAAATCATAACATTATGTATAGTGTATTTAACAAAAGAGCCACCTTAGCTCTACAGAAATGTGATGAAATCACTGACTAATTTCACATATATCATCCAACCACCTAAAAATGGTAGTCCCTATATGGTAAACCTGTTGGGCCTCTAAAAGAATTATATTATCATAAATAGGTATATACAGAATGACAATGTTTATATCAAAATTGTTGCACCTTGAGTTAAACAAAAAACAGAGTTGGCTAATTTCTTCCCTAAACTGAACCACACCTGTAGAAAGGTTTTGGAATAAACATCCTATATTGGGCCATTGCTTGATAATAGAAACGTACAATAATAAAACACACTTGTGTATGAGTAATATGTCCCTCAAACAAAGTTCCTACATAAATATATTCCCTGCATTCACATGGTATGCGAGAGAGTCTTGTTCTACTATCTAGCAAAACACATTAGGACCCAATATCATAATGTTCAAAAACACTATATATTTCCCCAATTAGCAGAGAAAAAACATACAGGTTTGGTCCGCTAACGACAAATGTATGAGGAACAATGTTCAAAAATACATAAGACTTAAATGCCAAATTACTGTACATCAGAAAAATATTGTCCAAAAAAATATTTTAGTCCCAAATAATGCTATGAAAAACCGTCCCACGTTGTACAACACTAAAGAATGTCATTCATGTTCACCATATCAAGTTCTTAATGTCTACACTCTTATACAGTTCCAAAATAAACATCGACTAGTATTAATGATGACAAAATGAGTCGATAAACTTGATATTTGTTATATTTCCATCGCGAACCACAGCGTATAAAACAAATGACCAAATTTACCTGACTGATTAGATAATACACCACGAAGGCTTTGATATAAATGCTAGTAATATGTCCCTCAAACAAAGTTCCAACATAAATATATTCCCTACATGCACATGGTATGCTAGAGAGTCTTGTTCTAATATCTAGCGAAACACATTAGGGCCAAAATCTTAATGTTCGAAAACACTATATTTTTCCCCAATTAGCATAGAAAAAACATACAGGTTTGGTCCGCAAACACCAAGTGTATGAGGAAAAATGTTCAAAAATACATGAGTATTAAATGCCAAATTACTGTACATCAGAAAAATATTGTCCAAAAAAAATTTTTAGTCCCATATAATGGTATGAAATACTGTCCCACGCTGTTCAACACTAAAGAATGTCATTCATGTTCACCATATCAAGTTCTTAATGTATATGCGGTTATATAGTTCCAAAATGAACATCGACTAGTATTAATGATGACAAAATGAGTCGATAAACTTGATATTTGTTATATTTCAGTCGCAAACCACAGCGTATAAAACAAATGACCAAATGTACCTGAGTGATTAGATAATACACCACGAAAACTTTGATATATAAATGTAACCTCACATTGATGTAATTCCTTTAAGCACAATCCCAAATCAATGGTATATATATATATATATATATATATATATATATATATATATATATAGAGAGAGAGAGAGAGAGAGAGAGTCAACATGAAAAACACTCAAACATGTTGAAAGTTGTCTCACAATCTTCCAAGTAGTATAATCCATGAGCTTGTAGGCCCTGCCACAAAGTAACACCACTTTCGACTCATTTTGTCATCTGTCAAACCATTGGCGTTAGCGGACCAAACCTGTATGTTTTTTCTCTGCTAACTGGGGAAATATATAGGGCAGGATTCACGAAGGCTTACATGGAGTTTAAGAGTAGTGTAAGCCTCCGTGTAAGCCTCCCAATCCAGGAACAGCCCAAACCTCCGTGTAAGAGACTAGCTAAAATGTCTCTTACATGGACTGGGCGTGGAAATGCTCAATACCTCATTTGCAGCTGAAAGATATGCAAATGAGGTATTTGAGCGATCCAGGAAGCCCAAACCAGTCCGTGTAATGGATGTTTTAGCTGCAGAAATGTACTCAGCTGACAACTGAGTACATTTCTGCAAAATTTACAATGGAGCTATGTCAGCTCCAAATAAAGGTTGCATATGTGTCATCTAGCATGCCAATTGCCAAATATGTGGCCATTGGCATTAAAAAGTGATGCAAAATTATGTAAAATAACATTTTTTTTTTCGTGGGATTTTGATGTTTAACTGCAGCGCACACCCGCGCAAACGGGGTGCGCTGTCTAAAAGTGAAAACTGAAGCTTATAAGCCCACAATTGTGGGTTTTATGTAGTACATGGAATGACAATGCAGGGACTAGCAGACCAAAAACAATATGGCCACCATGTAGTGGTTGCCAAGGGGGGGAAGCTCAGTGTAAGAGATGTAACTAAACATTACTAGGCAATCCTATGTAAATGAGGGTTACAATACTGAATCACACTGCCACATAGCTAATGAGCACTTTTCGAGTAGTGTAAGAGTTACAGAAGGGGGAGGAATAGAGTAAGAGGTAGGTGACATCACGGGGGGGAATGATAGAAATAAATGTATCACATTGGAGAGCAGTGTAACGTGACAGATGACAGACAGACATCAGGGAGAGAGGTGTGTCCCAACAGAACACTAGGAAAGTCAAGAAATAGAGGGTGTACACTATCCCTACACTCAAAGTTTCTTGATATACGTGCATGTGCGCGTGTGCAAGCCAGGCTCACCATGTGGGAGCGTGTAGCAAACCGTTTAAAACGGTTTGCACGGGCGTGCACGTGTGTAAGGCAATGTAAACATCAGGGAGCCTGTTGCCTGATGTATAAGGCTGTGTGCGCGCATTTTACCATGAATCAACCAAGTCCAAACTGTGTAAGTTTGTGTGCGCGCGTTTAAGTCACTGTGAGCGTGCTTATGCTGGTGTGCACATTGCTCCCCCTGAGGAAACAGAGAGGAAAAAGAAAACAACCAGAGTACAAGGAAGCTGTCAGAGAATACTGCTGGAGTTAATTGGTGATAACAAATGGAAGCAGGCAATTACACAGGCAGACTAGAAGCCCAACCCAGCACTTAAAACACTGCAAACAGCAGTGCAGGGTGTTTCTCTCAAGAGATACTGCAAGAAAGGAGTGAGCTATCAGAATTGAAAACTGAAAAAGCTGAACTCAGAGCAGAAATGCTAGGGGCTGCCATAGCTGTTATAATCAGGCATAGGTGAATTGTTGAGAGTGGTGACAATGCAGATGCTGACAGACAACCCAGAGTGAGGAGAAGGAGAAGAGTACACAGGCCAGGGTCACCTACCATGGGTTACATGAGCTGGAGATAGTAGAGCGCTACAGAGTGGACAGAGACCTTCTGCAGCAAATTATTGAGCTGTGCAGGCCATGTCTCACACACAGAACCAACAGAGGGGAACCCATCCCAGTGGAAACCAAGGTATGTGTTGGCCTAAGAATACTAGCAACAGGTACCTTCCAGAGACCAACTGGCGATATGATGGGGATATCACAGGCATCAGCCTCCAGGGTACTACACCAGTTCCTGGATGCCATGTCAGCACATGTCGGTGATCATGTATATTTCCCCAATGCCCGTGAGGTTGTGGCCAGCAATATGCGTCTCTTCCAGCAAATAGCGGGATACCCTGAGGTACTGGGTGCAAAAGACTGCACGCACATACGCATCAAAGCACCAGCCGGTGAGCGGGGTAGAGCCTATATTAACCACAAGGGATTCCCCTCCATCAACTGCCAGGTCATGTGTGATGCCCAGGGCATAATAATGAATGTGTGTGCTGGTTGCCCTGGGAGCTACCACGATTCCCACATCTGGCATCTGACACAGCTGTACCAATCATTTGCCAGTGGGGACTTCCCACACAGACACCTAGTGGGGGATGCAGGTTATGCACTTGAGCCGTGGCTGATGACACCCATCAGAAATGCACACACACCTGAACAGGAACGCCATAATGAGGCACACGCACAAACACGTAATGTCATAGAGCATGTGTTTGGGCTGCTCAAGTCACGGTTCCGGTGTCTGGACACATCTGGTGGAGCATTGCAGTACACACCAACTACATGTACCCAAATAATCATGATATGTGCTATGCTACATAATATGATCCTGCGGAAACAGCTGCAGCAGGACCAGCATAGGGCTGGGCCAAACATACCCCCACCATTGCCAAGGCCACCATAGGCAGAGGGTGACTCGGAGGAGGAACAACCTGACCTTGCCCCAGTAGGCAGAAGGAGGCGTGCCCAGTATGCCCTGGCCTTGGCAAAGAGGCAACACATAGCACATACACTGGCTCAGTATGAACACTGGGACTGATACCCCCTCCGACTCACTCATATAGTAACAGGGACGCCTAACATGACACAACCTGCTTCCAAACATGTACAGGGAGTGTAGTATATGCATCCGACACAGGTAGCCCTACAGCACCACCTGAGGCATGAATGCCATGTGTTAAGTAATGTAACACCATGTACCATATGTACACCTGAGGACCCTGACTAACATCCACCCTCACCAATCATGAACCACAAAAACACAAACCCACCTTCATAGGTACCACAAGGGATAGGAACCTAGATGTAATTCTACCCAATGCCAGAAGTATAAACAGCAAGATGCGTGCAGTGTAAACGCACACAGTATAGAGAATGTAGATATCAGTGCTGTAATAGAAAACTGGGTCAAAGCCCACATCAGCACCCTAACACTACCAGGTCACACCTCATACAGTGATGTACAGCTGCAAAACATGAAACAAGCTACAAAACGAGGGTGACTAGCAATAAATGTCATGGATAACCACACCCCCATGTTGGTACCACAACAAGAAGCAGCATGGATTAGCCATGGTCAAATACCAATGGCTAAAACTGCCTACCCCTATATAGCTTGCTGCAGACCACTGTCCTAATAGCAGGAACTGCACCAGGCCTATGTTGGAATACATGAAGATATCAAGTCCCCCAAACCACATTATATTGCTTGACTGAAAATACCTACACATACACCATAGTTTCATAGTTTCATAGTTTACTACTAGGCTATCTGCCCTAGTGCATTTATAAGCCTAGCCATAGTGATGTGGCTATTGCCACCCCTTATAGTGGTAATAAGTGTACAGAATAGATTCCGAATATTGTGCCTCTGACTTAGTAGTGACACATTATGACCCCTTTACTTAATCGAATTAATTGACTGTGCCTCTGTCTAGTAGTGACACAGGGAGGACCCCGGGGTAAAACTACGATCTCACATCCACTTGTCCAAATTTCTCTTGAAGAGAGTCAGTGAGGGACTCTGTCTAACATGAACTGGGATTCTGTGCTAGAGTGTGAGGAAGCCTCTGAGTTATGAATCAGTCCCTCCAGCATGTCCTATACATGTATGTGCTGAGGTTCAAATCTTTAGCTCTCATGGTTCTGGTGGATTTGGATTGCTTGCAGTGGAGCATGTCCACCAAATACTGATTGGACATGGTCTTGTATGTCAGGCATAGGTCACCTGTAAGTAGGCGGTATGCTACTGAATAGAGCTGGATTTTCTTTAGTCTGGAAGCATATGACATGTGTTGTAGACCCTTGATCCTCTTGGTAAGGTACTTTTGGGGTCTCTCCAGCTGTTGCAAGTGCTGGGTGAGGTACATACCAAATGGGGCTTTGTATTCAATCATGGGCCTGATAAGGGAGAAGTATAGGGGTACAATGACCTCCTTTGATCTGGATGGAAAACCCTTCATGATAAGGTGGGCAAGATAGAAAGTCTTTCTAACCACTTTGGCAACATGGGTGTCAAACGAGAGGTCACTATCTACATGGGTCCCCAGGTGTCTGATTTTTTTCTGTGCTCAGTGGGTTGCTGTCTATGTGTTAATTTGTGGGTACTTTGTTCCTCCCAAAGGGGATGACTACACATCAGTTGCATTCAGTTTCAGGCCATGATTCCGGCACCAGCTATCTGTTTTTGTGAGGGCATTCTGTAGGATGTGTGTGCCAGCTGATGTATTCACTATGGTGCCTAGGTTGCAGTCATCTGCAAACTGTGTCAGCCACAACCCTCCTATGTTTGCTTTCACATCTGAAAAGTAAATGCCAAATAAGAGGGGTCCCAGGACAGATCTCTGTGGGAGACCACTTGTGACTGGCTTTGAATCTGACAACCCACCTGCAATGTCGACTTTATGCGTTCTGTATTTTAGCCATTTTGCAACCTATCCTGTGACATATGGATTTATATTTCAGCTGTTGAGCTTGTCTATGATGCCTGAGTGGGGTATTGTGTCAAAGGCCTTAGCCAAGTGCAGGTAGGCTGTGTGGACCGCTTAGCCCTCATCAATGGCCCTACTGACAGTTTCAAAATAGTCAACTAGGTTCAAAAGGCAGGAGCTGCCCTTTACAAAGCTGAACTGGGTGGGATCAAGAGTCTGTAGGTCACCAATGTCTCTGTTTAAGAGCTCCATAATGACTCTTTCCATAGCTTTGCAGACAAGGCTGGTTAAGCTTGTGTGGTGGTAGTTCCCAGGGTCTGTGGAGGCATCTCCTTTGTGGAGTGGGACCACTGCTGCTGTACGCCAGTGTTCAGGTACATATCCTGTAGCAAGGCTAAGGTTAAATATCATTTTTATATACGGGTTTAGCTCCTCTTGGAGTTCACGTAGCAAGCAACTGGGGATACCATCAGGTCCCATTGATGCTGTGTTTTTGTCTTTGCTGAGTGCGGCTCTCACATGGACATCTGAGATGAAAGTGAGGTTACATTCAGCTGTGATAACTATTGTCTTTTGGGGGTGAGGGAGGGAGAAAATTGCACTGAACCTGTCTGCCAGAATGTTGCCAATATCTGTCGGGTCACTGAAATTTATGTTGTTGTGTACCAACTCTGAGCATATCTGAGGGTTCCCACCCAGGTTTCTGACATAACTGAAGAAGGCATTGTGGTTATCTTTATTGTCTTTGGTGATTTTTGTCTCAAAGTTGACCTTGGATGTCTTTATGAGAGAATGTAGCTTTTTACTAGTGCTGATCACAGCTGCCTTCCCTTTAGGAGATTTAGCTCTGTTTTGCATTAGTATCCTTCTTTTGTGACACAGTTCATTTATGGCTGGGGTCCACCAGACAGGCCACTTTCCTTTGGTGGAGAGGGTCTTGGTTTTATTTGTGATTGCATGGTCCATGCTTTCTTGGAGATGTCCGTAGAAAGCGTTTGTGAAGGAGTCACCATTGTGTGTTGTGGTTTCCACTGGCCCAGTGGGCTTAAAGGATACCATCTCAGTCTGAAGAAGTGTGAAGTCAGCTTTTGAGAAGTTTGTCACTATATTCTTTGTATTATACTAGCACCGACACATTTGTAGAAAATTTCCCAGAATCCATCAAACAAAATGGACATGCAAAATGTAACACTTCCACAAGAGGGGTAAGCATACTGGATGTGATAATCAGAATTATGTGTACTGGATGTCAAGATGAGAAGTGTATCCCTCACTGGTAAGACCAGACCATAGAGTAATCACACTGTAGTTACACATACCGACCCCAGCCCCTGGCCAGAATACCACAGTGAAACACATGTATAAAGCATAGCTTGCACCCCTACAAACCAATGTGGAATCCATGAAAGGCCCTGTGCAAGTCCAGAATATGGGACACACTGCAGAACATGTTATACAGGCATTCCATGAACACAGCCAAGAGTGCTTGGAGTCTGCAATCACAAATAACAAGACACAATGCCATACACCCAGGCATCTGGCATGCTGGACTCCAGCAATTACTAAACCACTGAAGAGAATGAGGAAGCTACCACATGATAGATCAAACAAAAAAAGTGAAGTAATCAGTGATCACTAGTATGGCAATAAAATGTGTCCACACATACAATCCACTAAGGCCAGGCAAAACAAGTAGAATCTGTGAATCCAGAGGCAATGTGACACCTGTCCCAGGTACACACACAACAACAACTCACCCCAATAAATACAAATATATGTGATAGACGCAACCAGGTAGCCTGAGCACCCCCAAATCAGTACTGTCAAAACTAGTCAGGAGGAGAAGGTAACCACATAAACCACAAACCCAGTCCCACATAGACCTACAACGACTGTAAACCAAACACATAAACACAAAAACATTCCCAGAGCCCCTAATTACAAACACACAACACCAACACAAGCCTCCAAAGCAGACACCCAATAAAACAACCTCCAGACATAGCACATGTAACACATAGTGCACAAAGCTGGTGTGCCAAACAGTCACAGGACAGAAGGAGAAACAACATGCCTGATACAGTTGTAACAGGTGACTCCATAGTGAGACATGCTGCTGTTCCAGGGATGGCTTGCACCTGTTACTCATGGGCGTCTGGATATTGCTTAAGGCTGTTGCAACCTACAGAGATCCTTTTGTAGGCAAGGCCGAAAAGACTAACCCACCACCATAGAAAACAAAACTGGAAAGAAACAGAAGGGTAATGCTGATCAATGCCAGGCGTGTAAACCTCAATATGCATGCTCCTGAGGCCCTCCCCAGTATGGAGAACATTGATGTCTGTCGAGTGATAGAAACCTGCTGCAAGCCTCGTGACAGCACACCAGCACTACCAGGTAATACCACATATCATGTGTTATGGCCACAAAACCTAGAACAAAACATAAAAGGAGGGTGAGTATCCATATTCAGCACAGACACCTATACGTCCAGTTAACTGACAATGCTTACATCATTGCAGTCCACCCATGTGCAACTAACCGTAGGCAAGACTGCTGTACAATCTGTAGCATGCTACAGACCACACTCTCACACACAGGAACCCCACCCCGCTGTCCTGAAGACAGTGGACAGTATGAATGTACCACCAAATACAAAACAAGGTACACACAAATTACCACATAGGTGGTAAACCATTATGTATGGAAGGAATAATCAGGGACCTAGTGACACAAGTGGACAGTAACCTGTTATGTGACAGTCACATTGCCAATCTGGCTAGGAAGACTGTCTATATTGGACACTGTATCATGAAAGGAGTCACATCTACGTCAACAAAGGTCATTGTGCCCCTATACTGTTCCCTTATCAGACCCATAATGTAGTACAATGCCTCATTTGGGATGTACATTACCTGGCACCTGCAGCAGTTAGAAAGACCTCAAAGGTACCTCACCAAGAATTAGAAAGGGTCTCAAATATATGTCATATGCTGCCTGGCTGTAGACACCACAGCTGAATGCAGTCACATACAGCCTACACAGAGGCATTGTATGTCTGTTGTACAAGTCCATGTCCAACACAGAAGTAATGGACATGCTCCACCCCAGAAAACTCAAAGCCATCGGAGCTGTGTGAGTCAGAGATGTAAACCTCAACACATAATGAAATAGGATGTGCTGGAGGGACAGATACCTAACCCTGAGGCTCTCCACACCCTGGAACAGAATACCACTACATGTTAGGCAGAGCCCCTCACTGACACTCTTCAACAGGAAGTTGGCAAAATGGATGGATAATTGTAGATGTACACTGGGGGTCTTTACTGTGTCATGTCCAGACAGAGGCACAGCTAAGTAAATCATAAATGGCCATAATATTCACATAGCAAGGGTGGCAAAAGCCACACACACTGTGGCTAGGCTTACAAATGCCCTAGGGTGGATAGCCTAGTATGAACCTATGAACCTATTATGATACAAATTGTACAGGACACTAAGGATAATCCCAAGGCTGCTGCAACTGATGGTAGGAAGCGTGTTGTGAATTCCCAGATATGCTCTGGATCACACAAATATTACAAACAACATACCAAACACACACACATATTGCCAACATACATCCTGACAGGTGCAGTGCAACCCCCCCCCTATAATGCAAAATATCTTTCCCAGCAGACTGCTGCCTCCCTGACATTATGTCAGCCTTACCACAGGATATGTACCCAAAGAGCAGTGTATAACAACAGTGGTCGCTCTCAAGAAAGGTGTCGCCTGAATGGATACTAAAACAACCACCACAGAATCCTGAGAAGCTTGGTCTGCACAGCTATGGAAAGGATCAGCATGTACCACAGACATAAAGATATTGGGGATCTATTGACACCCGACCCTACCCAGTGTGGGTTTATTAAGTGCAGACCCTGCCCCTAAACATGTGTGACTCAGTTGAAACAGTAATTGAGGTCACTGATGAGGGCAATGTGGTCCACACAGTGTAGCTGGACCTTGCAAAGCCTTCCATACAATACCCTACGTGTTCAATATAGATATGCTCACCAGCTTATATATACACCCCTATGTCACTAGAGGGGTTGCAAACCAGACCAATGACAGAACTGACATGGTCAGACATGCTGCAGCCATGTCAGACTACAAACCACATATAGCAGGTATCCCACAAAGCTTGGTCCTGGGACCTTCCCCGTCTGGTATATATGCCCCATAGGTACAGGCCAACATGTAAGGACTGTGCCTGAACATGTTTGCAGAGGACTACAAACTGCCCAACATATCTGACACTCCAGCTGACACAAGCATCCCACAAAAGGGCCACATAGAAACAGACAACTGGTGCCATAGCCATGTCAGCAAGTTAAATGGAGAAAACTGTATAGTCAACCTCTGTGGATATACAGTAAGTGACCACCAATTACCACATAGGTGTTAACCCATTACATACTTAACATGTAATGACAGACCTGGGTACACAAGGTGATAGATATCCTGCATTGGACAAACATGTGGCTGTAGTGTTAACAGAAACAATCCATATACGACCTAATCATGAAGGTTATGACATCTAGATAAGGGGAGGTCATTGTGGTTCTGCAGTTATCTTTCATCAGCGTTACAATTGACTACAACAACCCCTGTGGGGTGTACCTCAGCAGACACCTCCATCAACTGTAAAGTCCACAACAGTACCTCACCAGGAGTATCAAAGAGCTTGAACAGATGTAATGTGTTGCCTGATTAAACAGAGTGCAACTCCACACACTGCCATGCTGGCCACCCAGACGCAAGCTGTGCCTGATGTAGAAAGCCATGTCCAAGCTGGAATCAATGAACATGCTGCACCTTGTACAATCTGAATGGCAGTGAGCTATGCACATGAGGGACCTGAACCCCATCACTGACATACATAGGACAAGCTGTACTGCATTATCCATAACACAGAAGCCACCCCCACGCATGAGTAAACTACCAGTACAGGTTATCCATCGAGTCACTCGTTGATTCTCCTCAACAGGAATCTTAATGAGTGGATGGGAGATGGTAGGTTTACCCTGGGTATCACTGTTATGTCACGGGTAGACAGAGGCACAGTATACTAAACATGACATATGTCATGGCAAACTACACTTACAATGTGTTGAAGGACAAACACACTCTCTGACTAGCATTAGAAATGGCCTAGGGCACATCAGTAGTGTTTGCCAATGTACACCTATGTTGTGGAATGCACTACTGATGTTGGACGAGGCTGTTGTAAGTAGTTAATATCTGAACATAATGCAACATGGTCAGATGTGCACAACTGGACCCTAACCAGGCTGTTGTGCTCACTATGGAAATGTAAAGCAGTGATAGGACTAAAGCCCAGGATACTGTCAATCACAGTGAAATTACTGAACCACTACACTATACAGTACTACAGTGTTAGGTCAGTATGAACGGATGTTGACAATTGTATGCAAAGTATCCCATGCAAATCCTGCAGGCACAGTATAATCCCTGTTGTGTTCACACAAAAAGCATTTGGACAGTAACTACACAACATGACACAGAACACACAACCATAAACAGGAGATATTTGTTGAAGTTCACACTCATCCACAAATGTGATGGGCTGCAGAGTTCAACATATGGAAAGCTCACACTGGGCATGCTCACACACTTTGATAAATTAGACATCTTTCACACAACATGCCATGGGAAGGCTGAACTGGGCATGCTCACACACTTAGTCCAAATATCAGTTTAGCATTTTGCCACATATATCTGGTATATGTACGTGTTATTCCAGTAACCAACAACATTATAGCAATCTGACCAGTGCTCACACTTAAATGACTACAAAGACATACATGATATAGTGGATTTCCCCCATATGCAAACATCTTCCACAGATACACAAGTTGTTCATACAAACAGGAAATGTTATGGCAATAAAGACCTGCAAACACTGCTATCAGCATCAAATAATGTGCATCTGACAGTTAAACATATGGGTGTAGAGGTCAACACTAGGCTGTTTGCCCTAGGGAATGACAGCTTATCCAGAGTGTGTGTGTGTGTGGGTGATTGTGGTTGGTCTGTGTGCAAGTCTGTGTGAGGGAAATGTTCCTTTTAGCAACTGGGAAAACACACCACAGGATGCTCATTCTCCTTTCTAAACACTGATGATGTCAGCACCCTATAAGTATATCAGGAGAAAAGAAATGTCCCACTAATGCGAATAGCTCGCTATGCTAATGCGTCCGTCTCTATTGTCATAACATAGTTAGGTAGGGGTTTGAATTTAGCAAGTAGCAAGTGTGTGTGAAGGGGGATTAGTGTGTGTGCATGAAAGGAGCATTCCTTTTGGCAACTGTGAAAACACACCACAGGATGCCCATTCCCCTTTCTAAACACTGATGATGTCAGCACCCTATAAGTATATCAGGAGAAAAGAAATCTCTCAGTAATGCGAATAGCGCACTCCGCTAATGCGTCCGTCTCTAGTGTCATAACATAGTTAGGTAGGGGTTTAAATGTGACAAGTGTGTGTGAAGGGGGTTTAGTGTGTATGAAAGGAACCTCCCTTTTGGCAACTGTGAAAACACACCACAGGATGCCCATTCCCCTTTCTAAACACTGATGATGTCAGCACCCTATAAGTATATCAGGAGAAAAAAAGTCTCCCAGTAATGCAAATAGTGCACTCTGCTAATGCGTCTGTCTCTAGTGTCATAACATAGTTAGGTAGGGGTTTGAATGTGGCAAGTGTGTGTGAAGGGGGGTTAGTGTGTGTGTAAGTATGTATGAAAAGAACATCCCTTTTGGCAACTGTGAAAACACACCACAGGATGCCCATTCCCCTTTCTAAACACTGATGATGTCAGCACCCTATAAGTATATCAGGAGAAAGGAAATCTCCCAGTAATGTGAATAGCGCGCTCTGCTAAAGCATCTGTCTCTAGTGTCATAACATAGTTAGGTAGGGGTTTGAATGTGGCAAGTGTGTGTGAAGGGGGGTTAGTGTTTGTGTATAAAAAGAACATCCCTTTTGGCAACTGTGAAAACACACCACAGGATGCCCATTCCCCTTTCTAAACACCGATGATGTCAGCACCCTATACGTATATCAGGAGAAAAGAAATCTCCCACTAATGCGAATAGCGCACTCTGCTAATGTGTCTGTCTCTAGTGTCATAACATAGTTAAGTAAGGGTTTGAATCCAGCAAGTGACAAGAGTGTGTGAAGAGGAGATAGTGTGTGTGCAAGTTTGTATGAAAGGAACATCCCTTTTGGAAACTGGGAAAACACACTACAGGATGCACATACCCCTTTCTAAACAATAGCACAATTATTTATGGCTTTTGATTCCACACATGTCACGTGTGTTTTGCTCACACAGAATGCCCATGTGTGCGGGTTGTTTCTCACAATAATGCATGACATCGATTAAACCAGTTATGGCAATGCACACACGATGTATGTGTGTGCCAAATACACATATGTACCTGTGACCTTCAATAGTTACCATGTGTGATGCCTGCCACATGTGAATACATGGTATTTGCACTGGGTAACATTATGACTGTGGTCTTCTGTGCAGGTGCTGCATGTGGGATGTGTATATACAGTGTGAGATGTAGATGCTATCAACCTAGTAATGAGGGATACACACCTGGTCTGGGGCATATAGTCTACATGTTGTTGATGAACAGGTGCTGCATGTTTTCACCTGTTGTGGGAGTGGTAAGAAGTTGTTCCATAGCAATGCATGACTGCATGCTAAGAACCTTTCAGCTAGGGTGTTGTAGCTACAGTAATTCATTAGCATTCAGTAATATGTCAGCATTCCTGGTGAGGGTATGATGCCAACCAAGGTCAGGGTTCTACCAGCCTGTGCCACTTGCTCAGTGAGCCCTTCCATGTTCCCTATCATGTATTCCAGTGAGGGACATCACACATCAGCTGTAGTGTCATGGACAATGACTGAGTCATATGTGTCCATGCATCTGACTGACCTGTATGCTTGTGTTATGTGGTGGACCATAGTGCCCCATGAGCATATCACTGTGACCTTCACCTTGTCCAGCCTGGTGAGCATGACCTCACTGTACCGGACAATAAAAGTACCTAACACAACTGCAGCAGGAGTGTTGTATAGCTGTACAGATTGTGCTTGTTTGGCACACAGGATTTGTGTGCTATGTGTTATGCATGCTGTGTTCAGGCCTAACGTATGCCTGTGTGCCAGCTGCAGAGGTGTCTGCCACTCAGGCAGGATGCCATTCTTAGGCTCCACGAATGGCCCGGTGTGTTCCCGTGCTTGTATTGCTGTCAGTGTAGGTCTACATCAAACTGGTATTGCAGTCACTGTAGTATTTCATGCCACCTGACAGGTTATGCCAGTACTGGGTTCAGAGTGCTTAGTCCACAGTTTAGCTATGTGTTTCCATCTCATACATGTGTTGTACATCCATGGGTAGGGGATAGGGTTGACTGTGTACATGTGGCAGCTGTGACATTACTACATGACTCACATATTCCACAACTGTACCATAGAGGTGACTGACAACTGACCTTTGCACATGCTACCATAGTATTGAGATTGCATTGGTGATTAACAGCACATAGGGCCAATGGTGAACAAGATACATAGGTTCATAGGTTCATACTAGGCTATCTGCCCTAGGGCATTTATAAACCTAGCCAGAATGTGTGTGGCTTTCACCATGCATTGTAAATCTATCTTGCTATGGCCTTTTCCAAGGTTAGTATACTGTGCCTCTGTCTAACAGTGACACATAAGTGATACCCAGGGTAAACCTACAATGTCCCATCCAGTCATTAATATTCCTCTTGAAGACAGTCACTGAGTGACTCTGCCTAACCTGTATTGGGATAATATTCCAGAGTGAAGGGAGCCTCTGAGTTATGAATGTGTCCCTCCAGCATGTCCTATGTATATCACTCCTGAGGTTCAAGTCTTTCCAGCATGTAGCTTGATGGGATTTGGATATTCTGAGGTGCAGCATGACCATTAAGTCAGGGTTTGACATGGCTTTATATGTCAGGCACAGATTGCCTATGAAGAGGCAGTATGCCACTGAGTAGAGCTGCTGTTTCTTTAACCAGTCAGTATGTGGCATATGTTTGAGCCCTTTGATCCTCTTGTTGAGGTACTTTTGTGGTCTTTCCAGTTGCTGCAGGTGTCTGGTAAGGTGCATGCCGACAGGGGCATTGTAGTCAATTATGGGCATGATGAGGGATGAGTAAAGAGGCACAATGTCCTCCCCTGATCTACATGTGAAACCCTTCATGATGAGGTGGCCTATATAAAATGTTTTTCTAACCACTTTGGCCATGTGATTGTCAAATGAGAGAATGCTATCAACTTGTGTGCCCCAAGGTCCATAATTCCTTCTTCTGTACTTAATGGATTAACACATATGTGGTACTTTGTGGTCACTTTGTTTTTGCCAAAGGGGATGACTATACACTTTTTGGCATTCAGCTTGAGGCCATGGCTGTGGCACAAGTCGTCTGTTTCTAAGAGGTCCTTTTGGAGGATGCGTGTGTTGGCTGGAGAGTTGATTATGGCGTCCAGTTTGCAGTCATCTGTGACTTGCTCAGCCACAGTCCTTCCATGTTGGCCTGTACCTCTGGTAAATATATACTGAACAAGACAGATCCCAGGGCTGAGCCTTGTGGGACACCACTTGTAACTGGTTTTGAGGCTGACATGGCTCCAGCAATTCTAACCATGTGTGTTCTGCCCTTGAGCCACTGTGCAATATATGTAGTGACATAGGGGTTAATATGTACACTGGTGAGCTTCCCTAGAATGCACAAGTGGGGTATTGTATCAAAGGCTTATGCAAGGTCCAGGTAGGCTGTGTAGACCTCCTTCCCCTTGACAGTGGCCTTGGTGACTGTTTCAAAGAAATCAAACAGGTTTGAGAGGCAGGATCTGCCATTAACAAAGCCAAACTGTGTATGATGCAGTGTCTGTAGGTCCCCAATATCTATATTTATGGGGTTCATGATGATCCTTGCCATAGCTTTGCAGACCAAGCTATTCAGACTTATGGGGCGATAGTGTCCAGGATCCGTTAAGGCACCACCTAAATGTAGAGGGACCACTGTTGCTGTACGCCACTCTTTGGCCACATATCGTGTAGTAAGGCTGGGATTGAACAGTACTGTTATGTCTGGGTGTAGCTCTTCTTGGAGTTCATGTAGGACACAGCCTGGGACACTGTCTGGTCCCATTGATGCAGTGTTTATTGCTTTGGAGAGGGCAACTCTTACCTGAGCATCTGAGATGTCAGGGGGGGCAGCACTCTGCTGGGAGAAATATTTGCCCTTGTGGTGTGGAGGGGGGGAGAAGTTAGCAGTGAACCTGTCCACTAGGATGTTGGCAATGTCTGTGTGTTTGGTATTTCTTTTGACATCTTGGACTACCTCTGAGCATATCTGGGAATTACCACCCAGGTTCCTAACATAACTAAAGAAAGCCTTGTGATTATCCTCAGTGTCTTGTGGAATCTTCTCTCAAAGATGGCCTTAGACAATCTTATGAGTGCCTGTAGTTTTCTTCTAATACTCATCAGTGATGCCTTCACATTTTGGGAGTTTGTTGTATCATTTAGTAGCTTCATCCTTCTATTGTATAGTTTGTTTATGGCTGGTGTCCACCACACAGGACGCCTGCCTTTGGAGGATTGGGTCTTGCTTTTATTTGGGATTGCATGATCCATGCATTCCTGAAGGTGTCCATAGAATGCCTTTATACAGGTATCTGCAGTCTGGTCCATATTTTCAACAGGCCTGGGGGCTTTGAAGGTTTCCACATCATTTATGAAGAGTGTGAACATGCTTTACATGAGTTGTTGACTGTATTCTTCTGTGCAGGGGGTGGCCTTGGGATGTGAATATCCAGTGAGATTAGTTTATGGTCTGATCTTACCAGTGAAGGATACACTTCTGGTCTGGAGCATAGAGTCCCCATGTTGGTGATGATCAGGTTCAGTATGTTTTCCCCTCTTGTGTGCATGGTAACAAGTTGTTCCATAGCATTTTGGTATATAAATTCCAGTAATCTTTGGGCTAGGGTGTTGGAGCTACAGTCATGCTCCCAGTCTATGTTTGGGTAGTTTAACTCACCCAATATAATGGTGTATGGACAGACCTACATATTTCCAACTGTTTTCAGGAAGGCCAAGTGTGGTTCTTGTGTTTGTGAGGGTGGTCTGTAGCAGGCTATAACCTGGAAGGCAGTTTTACCCATTGTTACTTGCATATGGATAGTCTCTGATGTTTGGTGCTTTGCCACCAACCTGGAGGTGTGGGTATCTTGGATGAATATCAATACACCCCCTCCTTTTGTGGTTTTGTGCAAGTTTTGGGCCTGAAAAGCATGGTATGAGGTATAACTTGGTAGTGCTGGGGTGTTGTTGATAGCCCTGAATCCGGTATCTGTTACTGCACAGATAGTGACGTTCTCCATGCTGAGGAATGTTTCGAGAGTGTGCATCATCAGGTTTAGAGTCCTGCAGTGGCATATATGACTGCTCACGTGGACAGATGCCAGGTAAGTCATATGCAAAGTGTCACAGGCAACGTACATGTGAACAGGAGAAACAGTGACATTCTGTCAAGTGAGACATGAACATACATATAGTAAGCTATGCAGATGGCACTAGGAGTCCACAGAAGCTGTGTAACTCTGCATGGCAGGTCAGATCAGTATTCCAGGGTAACTGCAAGGAAACATGCATGCAAACATAGCTACTGTAAGCAGGGCTGCATGTAGTCCATTGTACAACAAACAAGCTGTACCACTTTCAGTAGGTAACACTGCAAATGCTCACCAGCTGACATATGAATACCTATGTCACCAAAGGTGATACTTACCAGACCACGGACAGAAATGACATGGCCAGACACGCTGCATCCCACATGAACAAATATCACAAGCAACACAGACCTCACAAAGTCAGTGTTCTTAACAGGCACAGCCCATAAGGCCAAACACAATGTGTGACACACCTATAATAGGTGATGCCATAGTCAGACACACTGACGTCCCACTCTCCAGACTGAGCAAGGTGAGGGTCACATTTAGCTACCTGTCAGGTGATAGAATGTGCCACATAACACAAGCACTCAGGTCACTCCACAGCAAGTACAAGTATGAGGCAGTCATTGTCCATGCTGGTGTGAACAACCTGAGATGTACCTCCCTGGACCACATGGAAAGAGACACAGAGGAGCTCTTACATCACCCTCTCAAACTCAGGAATCCCACACAGCCTTCATGACGACACAGAAGAGTATAGATTTCTCTGCAAACACCATCATACTGGGTGACTTCAACTACCCAAACATAGACTGTGAACATTACTCAAGCCACAATACCCAAGCTCTAGGGTTCCCATAGTTCAGAAACTCTTTAGCTATGGAACAAGTAGTCAACATTCCCACAAGAGGGGAAAATATACTAGACCTGATCATCACAAACATGAGTACAAAATGCTCACCACTTGAAGTATATCCCTCATTGTTGCAATCGAACCATATACTAATCACACTGGAGTACTGGATCCCCCACATATGCAAACCTCAAACACATCTATGTGTGTGCGGGAAATGCCCCTATTATCAACTGTGAAAGTACACTACAGGATGTAGATTCCCCTTTTGAAACACTGATGATGTCAGCACTCTATAACTATATTATCTGAATTAAAGCTCCCCAGTAATTCGTATAGCGCGCTCTGCTAATGCGTCTGTCTGTAGTGTCATAACATAGTTAGATAGGGGTTTGAATCCTGCAAAGGGAATGTATGCGAGTTGTTGTGAGTGGGGTTTGTGTGTGTGTGCATAATGCTGTGAGGGAAAAGTGCCTTTTGCCAACTGGGAGAACACACTACAGGGTGCACATCCCTCTTCCTAAACACAGATGATGTCAGCACCCTCTCAGTACAGCATTAGAAAGGACTTCTCCCACTAATGCAAATAGCGCACTCTGCTAATGTGTCTGTCTCTAGTGTCATAACACAGTTAGGTAGGGGTTTGAATCTTGCAAATGGAAAGTATGTGTTTTAGTGTGAGTGGGGTTAGTGTGTGTGCACAATGCTGGTGGTGGGATGTGGCTTTTGCCAAATGGGGCTACGCACTGCAGGGTGCACATTTCCCTTAACAAACAGTGATGTTGACAGCACCCTATACAAACAACATGACAACAGACAACTGCCAGTACTCAGTATAGTGCTACATGCTACTGTAACACGCACATGTACCAGAACATACCTAGACAGTGTTTTGAAACCTGAATGTGGCAAGTGTGTGGATGTGGGATGTTTCTGTGTGTGCATTTCCATATGGAAAACATGTTGGATGTGGCAATCAGGGAACCACAGTACCTGATGCACATTACACTTTTAAACTAATGAGGTTGCCTGCACCCTGTGAGTACAGGTAGAGAAGAGGAAATCGGTAGTAATCCAAATAGTGCAATTTTCAAATGTGTACCTGTCATGTGTCGACAGCTACTCATGTAGGGTAATAAATAATGGAAATGGCAGGTGAGCGTGTGCATGTGTGGGGGTAGCAGGGTGTGTGTAAATGCATGTGTGACAGAACAGATACACATAGCTGAATCTACAATACAGCACATGATGCACATTCCTATAGTCAATGGTAGCATGTGATGGTGTGCAGCTGGTACACTTTGGTAAGTAGTATGGGTGCAGATAACAATTCAGGACATTCATACAGTTACTGCAGCAGGAATGCTGGGATATACACACAGTCATAGTGGAACAGTGAACAGTTACCAACATGTTACTACTTATACACATCTATGTAGTCACCCTGTGCATCAGCAACGTGTTTACCTTTTCCTGCACTGATGTTGTAGTATACAGGAGGTGGCACAGTGTCATCATATGCACAGGGTGTGGGGTAGGTATGCCCAAGCCAGCCACTGGTACCACCAATTGACATGTGTGTGTATGTGTGTTTGTGAAGGGCAGCAATACAGGGTGGACCAGTGTTGGTGCAGTGTGTGTGTGTATGTGTTTGCCCTAGGTGTTACATTTCTGCATGTGTGTAAGCACGCACACAGTCCCACATAATGGCTGCCATGTACAGGGTTTTGTGGACAGCCACAGACTGCACCTGTCAGGTCATCCAGATCAGTGTCTGTGGGCACGGACACGGTACCTGTGCCTGGCAGGGGTGCTACGGACCATATCCGGTACTAACCCAGACTGGGTACTGTCATCGGAAGTGGGTGTGTGTTGACTGGACACAGTTCCCTGTTGGGACTGTCCAGAGCCACGTGCACATGGTCTCCTGGGGCGTCCTGATGACAGCACTAACCCAGCATTGCTGGGGCTGCTGCTGGCACTTGAGGTGCGTGAGTGGGCCTGTTGTCGTCCGCGGTGACTGCCAGCTGGTGCTGTTGCCAGCATACAGCCATGTCGATGCCGCAAATGCACACCATTGCCCTGGCCCATGGACATCTGGTTGTGGAGCAGCTGTTGTATGTCCCCACAACATCTGTCAACGACATCTGTGAAATTACAAATAGCATTCGCAATGTCACGCATGCCATCTGTCATGGCTGTGCGACATGCTGTCAGCTCCCTCAGACCCTGTCTGGTGTACCTTTCCATACGCGCCTGTGCCTGCATAACAGTCTGAAACATAGTGGAGGTTGCACTCAAGTCACTCCAAGGCAAGTACAAATATGACTCACTCATTGTTCATGCTGGTGTGAATGACCTGACACATACCTCCCTGGACTACATGAAAAGAGACAGAAAGGAGCTCTCTGAGCATGTAACCCAAGACAGTATGACCCTGACCTTGAGTAGCATCTTACCCTCACCAAGAATGATGCCACAATATCAAGGCAAGATGATCACTTTCAACAATTGACTGAAGTACTGGTGTCATTCAAAGGTGATCCAATGCCTGTCAGCTTGGGATGATATGCTGTACAAGCCACGATGCTTTGCTAGGGACAGCTTGCACCTGTCACCCCTGGGCTTTTGGATTTTGGCAAAGGCTCTTGCTACACCCATAGTGCCTTTATTAGGCAAGGCTCATAAGGCAAACCCACATCCATAGGTATCACAAAGGATGAGGAACTAAGAGTAATGCTACTCAACGCCAGAAGTCTAAACCTCAAGATACATGCACTCAAAACTCTACTTAGCATTATGGACATCGATATCTGTGCAGTAACAGAAACCTGGTTCAGGTTTCCCAAGAGCACACCAGCACTACCAGGTTATACCTGTTACCATTCTTGTTGGCCCCAGCACTTGGACCAAACAACAAAAGGAGGGGGAGTATCAATATTCATCAAAGATACCCACACCTCCACATTGGTGGCAAAGTACCACATAGGTGTTAAGCCATTAAGTACAGAAGAAGTAATTGGGGACCTGGGGAACAAACTTGATAGCAATCTGTCATTTGACAACCACGTGGCCAAAGTGGATTGAAAAACATGTTATATAGCCCAGCTAATCATGAAGGGATTCACATGTACATCAGGGGAGGTCATTGTGCCTCTTTACTCATCCATCATCAGGCCTATAATTGAGTACAATGCCCCTTTGGGATGTACCTAAGCAGACACCTACAGCAACTTGAAAACCCCAACAGTACCTCATCAAGAGGATCAAAGGGCTCAAACAGATGCCATATGCTGCCCGGTTAAAGAAAATCCAGCTGGACTCAGTAGCATACTGCCTGTTCAGAGGCAATCTGTGCCTGACGTATACAGCCATGTCCAACCCAGAAGTAATGGACATGCTGCACCTCAGGAAATCAAAATCCCATACAGCCACACGCTCAAGAGACCTGAACCTTAGCACTGAAATAAATAGGACATGCTGGAGGGACAGATTCATAACCCAGAGGCTCCCTTCACTCTGTAATGAACTCACAGTACAGGTTAGGCAGAGTCCCTCATTGACTCTCTTCCATAGGAATCTGGATGAGTGGATGGGAGATCATAGTTGTACCCTGGGTATCACTTCTATGTCACTGTTAGACAGAGGCACAGTATACTAACCTCGGAAAAGGGCATAGCAAAATAAAGTTTAATTGGGTGGCAAAAGACAAACACATTCTGGCTAGGCTTATCAATGCCCTAGGGCAAATAGCCTAGTATGAACCTATGAACCTATGTGTACTGCTATACTACTTCTGCCATATGTTGCATGTGTGTGTGTTGTGAGGATGCAGGTAATGGCCAGATATTTCTGCACAGGCAACACTTCTGAAACACTCTGGGTGTTCATCCCAACATACTGTATGTGTGTTGCCATCCAACACTGTGATGTGGACACACATTACTCAGCCTGGATATACATATCCCAACAACACCACAAGCACAGTACACTACCTTGCTATGTATGTATGTAATTACACAGTTATTCACTAGTTAGGACTGTGATGCTATCCATGCAGCCCACTGGGCCAGTGGAAGCCACAACACACACTGCTGGCCCCTTTGCAAAAGCTTTCCACAGACATCCCACATAGTGCATGTAATGTGCACACACATATCTAACCCAGTCCGTATGCACACCACTTATTTATCCTGTCCAGTGGACTACAGATACAGGCACATTGTATAACAATAGCAGGAGGCTACTGCAGCAAAGAGCAGATTCACATGAAGGCAAGGCATCTGTGGTCAGCAGTGGTAAGATGCTTCACATTCACCAAATGCACAGATATTGGCAACATTGTTGCAGACAGTTTAGGTGCAGGTATCCCCCCCCCATTCTCCTACACAAGTGGAATTAGTTATCACAGATGAATGTAACCTCCCTATCATCTCACATGGCCAGGTGAGGGCCACCCTCAACATTGCAAAACACACAGCATCACTGTTACAAAATGGTATCCCTGGATGTGTGATACGTTCACCCCTAGAGGACATAGCACCACATTACAGACTGATATTAAACCCTGGCCATACTACAGGATATGTACCTGAACAGTGCCATACATACACAGTGGTCCCACACCAATGAGGAGGAACCTCTACTGACCCTGGGAACTACTGCATCATATGTATAACTGGCCTTGTGTTCTAAGCTATGGAAGTTTTAAGTATGGAAGACATGTACAACAATATTACATATGTATATATATCAGGACTATGTACGCACAACCTATCTCATGGACATACCTATAGATAGTGAACTATGATACATTTGGAGGTTTCACAGTAAACACACTATTAACCTGCTACTTTGCATTACCTGTGTTTGTGTCAGCTGTTGCTGTGTCACTGGTGGTAATTGCTGTTTGCTGCTGCTGCTGCTGGTTTTGTTGCTGTGATGATGCAGTTTTTTTTTAATCACTGCCTTTATTGCTTTATTTATTTCTTTTTCTTTCTTTCTTTCTTTCTTTCTTTCTTTCTTTCTTTTTCTCTCTCTCTCTCTCTCTCTCTCTCTCTCTCTCTTTCTCTGTCAGTTTGGTGCAATGAATGTATTGCATGTGTGGAGTGTTAGTACTGGATGCTTTTGTAGGTATCTGCATAGGTCCATGTGATGGCCTCTGCACCAGTTGTAAGGCAGCATTTGCTAATTGCATGCAGCCAGTTGTGTACTGATTGCATGTCTCACTGTGATTTCAGGACAGTGCTATAAAAGGGTATGTGAGATAGGCGTTGCCCTTTCAGATTGTAAGGGCGTGGACCATGCTGGTATGCTGTCGACAGTGTTCTGTGAGTGTGAAGGTTAGTAAGTCTCTCATGATTCATGCTGTGTTGTAAATTCAGGTTGCTGCATTTCTCTCACCTGTTCCCTGTAGTGAGTGTGTATGCATACTGACACCTACAACTATATTTCCATATGTATTAATATATATATATATATATATATATATATATATATATATATATATATTTATGTGTACATATACATACTTTCATATATGTACATTAGCTTATATTATTAAGTACAAGCTAACAATTAGCAGGGCTGTTTCTGTTAACACTAAACTAGTATGGGAATCCAGTAATTAGGACAGTAAAAGTCTACCTGACATGCTTTGGGTAGTACACATCCTATATTGCCTTTATCTTCATTCCTACTATTACATGTTATACTTATTTTAGCACTATATTCCTGTATGAGAGTCATGGCTTGGTGGTAGGTCATACAGACTAGTGTTACAATGGTCTTGTGGTAGGGCCTAATAGTATGCTTTTATTTTGCTTTCAAATTGAGTACAGGGCCTGTCAATCAAAGTGCTGAAGGCACCTTTCAGCAGTTAAAAGGGTTAGTAAGTCTCACAGGAGTCAGACTGTGTTGTAGATTCTGGTTGCTGCATTTATCTTCACTGTTTCCTGGAGTGAGTGTGTATGAATACTGACACATACAACTATATTTCATATGTATTAATATATATATATATATAGATATATATATGTGTACATATACATACTTTCATATATGTACATTACCTTACATTATTATGTACAAGCGAACAATTAGCAGGGTTGTTTCTGTTAACACTAAACTAGTATGGGAATCCAGTATTAGTATGGGAATCCAGTAATTCGGACATTAAAAATCTACCTGACATGCTTTGGGTAGTACACATCCTATATTGCCTTTATATTGATTCCTACTATTACATGTTATATTTATTTTAGCACTATGTTTTGTATGAGAGTCATGGCTTAGTGGTAGGTCATGCATACTCATGTTACCAAGGTCCTAGGTTCGAGACTGACAGTGGGAATTTATTTTTCTTTAGAAATGAGTACAGGGCCTGTCAATCAAAGTGCTGAAGGTACCTTTAAGCAGTTAAAAGGGTTAGTAAATCTCACAGGAGTCAGGCTGTGTTGTAGATTCTGGTTGCTGCATTTATCTTCACTGTTTCCTGTAGTGAGTGTGTATGAATACTGACACCTACAACTATATTTCATATGTATTAATATATATATATATATATATATATATATATATATATATATATATATGTGTACATATACATACTTTCATATATGTACATTACCTTACATTATTATGTACAAGCGAACAATTAGCAGGGCTGTTTCTGTTAACACTAAACTAGTATGGGAATCCAGTAATTCGGACATTAAAAATCTACCTGACATGCTTTGGGTAGTACACATCCTATATTGCCTTTATATTGATTCCTACTATTACATGTTATATTTATTTTAGCACTATATTCTTGTATGAGAGTTATGGTTTAGTGGTAGGTCATACAGACTAGTGTTACCACGGTCCTGGGTTTGAGACTGACAATGAGAATTTATTTTTCTTTCGAAATGAGTACAGGACCTGTCAATCAAAAGTGCCAAAGGCACTTTTAAGCACTTAAAACCAGGTCTGCGGTCATTTGCGTGGAGGTCACGCATGCGCACTGGCGGTGAGCTCCGCTAACACATGCGCACACCTGCGCTATTTTCTTTGAAAGAAAAGAAAAAGGGGTGACAGGAAAGTGGTGAAAAAGGGGTCACAAAGAGGGTAAGACAGTAGGGAAACAAGCTTGGGATTTGCAGGAGGGATGTAGGTGAGGCCTATAGCTGCCCATGTCTTTCTCAGCAACAGCTGTGCATTTGTATGTAATTTGGTGTGACATTTGAAACCTTCCACCCCTGAGAGAGGTGTCAGGACAACATTAATACCTGTTGTACAGCCAATTGTAATTAACAGTTTCAATGTCCAGCGGACATGTGTGCAACATGGACAGCTATGTATGGGGCGTAATTTTTTTGTGGGTACAGAGTGCCCTTTTTTTTTTTCAGGTGAGAGTGGTATGTCAGGTGAAGGTAGTCGGTATAGCTGGGGAGGTAGGTTGGGTAGGTTAACAGACAAGACAGACAAGACGCATACAAGGGCAGTGTATGACACATGTGGGAGGGGTTACACAATTGACGGGGACGGAGGTTGGGATATCCAGGGCACATGAGCCCACGGATGGCAACAGTGGAACTGATATCCCCACCCATAGGCAGTTGCCACTGTTCCTTCACAGCCCAGGATGGGGCTGTGCTGGGGGCTGTGCAGGTGGGACAACGGGCATGCCCGTAAGCTGTGCCACCCGGGCCTCAAGCTGGCATAGGGGCCCAACAACAGAGTCTTGAATCTCCCTTCGCACTACAGAACGGACACCTTGGAGGGTGAGCGGATGGGCTCCTCCAGCCATGCTTGCAGAGGGGGGACAGGCCCCATCCCCTGCAGCGCTTCCACCCGAAGGTGGCACAGGGCCACCAGAGAAGGGTCCGGCCTGGGCACTAGTGCCAGGTGCAATCGCCAGATGAGGTGGGAGAGGTGGGTCCGCTGGGACCCACCTCCCCAAGCGTTCTAGGTTTGTGAGTATGTTATGTTAGTTTGGGTTAGTAGCATATTATTCCATTCAAATTAGTTGTAACAACATGCATTGGTATTCCCATTAAACAAACACCCAGATATTAACACCATTGAACAACAGGCATATCAATATCACATGCATTATTTGAACAGAAATACACAATCAAACAACATGCAGGGTTGATTAATGGCAACAGGCCATCAGGTTTGCAGGTATGAACAGGGCACATGCAACAACGGGCATGCATATATTTTTGAAACAACAGGACAAATGTCCATGGTTAATGAAATGTTCACATACCAATATTTAGTGAGTTTTTTAATTTGCAATTATAGGGTGGGGTGGAGAAAGAAAATATTGACACATTCATAAATTATACATTCATATACATTTGTAATAGAAACACAATTAACTTGTGGGTGATAGTTTTCAAATGATTTTTAATTGACTGTCATGCTAGACCTGTTACAGATACATCACTATCCTAGTTATTTTGAATTTGATCAGATACATCATCCTGCTACATTTTGATGACAGGGCAGGGGACAACTATGGATGTTTAGTATGTCAGACAATCATTCATTCTTTCTGAAAATTGTTGACTGTGATCACCATATACAGATTTTGGCTTAAACATTCAAGATTCAGACACACTGAAATCAGTTTGGGATGTTAATTTTTAATTCCCACATGCATTTAGTTCTGTAGAATCACACTGAGGCTTATATATTCAGGAGTTATTACTACTTTATTTATTGATACATGACCCTTTCTGTCACTCTCACACATCCTGCTATTTCACAGTTCAGGTTGGTACTGCTAGGCTTTCTTCACATATTAGACCTGTGGTGATTCAAACACTTTCCAGCAGCCTCACTTCTGTCATGATTCAGCATTTCAACAGGGGATATATCTCACATGTGATTAACTCAGCTTCTGAAGCTGTACTCTTGAGACTACTGCAGGTTATACTACATTTAATTAATGGTGGGACATCTGTATTACAGAACTATTTATTTCTATCAATTATATTTCCAGTTTCACTTATATACTGATGAACTTGATGCAGCCATACCTGCACACTTTCACTTGTTGCTTGCACATTCGATTACTTTTAATGAATACACTGCAGTGTTCTGCTAAGTGCTATACTATAATATTTATTTACAAGTACTAGGTGGGGTTACTAACTTGCATGGTGGCGCAGCCGCACCAGCCTGCTGTCATGTGCCCTGCGATTCGCAGAGCAGACACCTGCAGCTGTAATACAAAACAAGTAATATTGGAATACACATCTCCATGATATCAGCTAGTTGAATTCCTTACATACATAAGTAAAATGTAATTTACTCAGTAGTGGGGCGTTGGGCATATCCCGGGCCTCCTGGATCCATTGGGTCAACTGGTCTTGTTTGCATCGCTTCAGGTCCGCATGGTGGTGACGGACCTGCTCACCGGTACGTGGAATCCCAGTAGCACTGGTGAGATCATGAGCCAACTGGTCCCATGCCTCCGCCCTGTATGCTCCCCATGAGACCTGGCCCTGCATGAGTTGGGCCTCATGATGATGAACTAGGAGCCAGACCATGTATCTGGACTCCTCAACGCCCCACCGCTGTGCTCGAAAGCAACGTCCCTCCCCTACTCCACTCATTCTGCCTGCAGGTCTATTCTACAATTGTTTATGCTGTGTATTCCCGCCTATGGGGCTTATATATGCCGATTTTCCCGCACATTTCTATGATTGGCCATTTTGGAATTGTATCAACTTCACAGAAACTGCTTTATCATGCTCCATTTTGGATTACATCTAATATATATGCTATTTCTGCATGTCAAAGTACTGCTGTCATGGCTTAGTGGTTTAGTACCTCGACTCTAGTGCATGGTATCCTGGGTTCGAATCTGACCACTGATTTTTAAGTTTTATGACTGTCTAGACAGGCTGAGGGGTGTGTCTGTGTAAAGGCACTTTTGATACAGCTTGCTTAACGTTGCCCAGCGGTTAGCTTGTGGGCACGGCGCGCACCTCCGCGCAAATGGTGTGCACTGGGTTAAACCTTAATTGGCTATTAACACACATGTTAAGCTAAGCACAGCTAGTTGCACACAGTTTGAGCCTGTTAAACCAGTGCTTAGCTATGGGCAAGCAATTTGCAGCCTTTGAAACACTACTCAGCTACGGGCACTCTGTCTCACCTTGTTTGACAGCAGCTTAGCTATCAGTACATTTCTAAATATTTTTATTATTGTATTACTTGAAAATATATGATCCATTTCATTCCATTTTACAAAAGGAAATACTTTTACATTTGTACAATACTGTCAGGGGCCTTTTTAGTGCTTATTTACAAAAAAAAAAGGATGTTGGGTGAGCTCGAACCTTGCCTGTCTGCTCTTAAGCCAAAAACTCTACCACTATGTTATTACTTCTTGGCTTGCTTTGCATATTTAGTTCTTATATCCTTTTCCAGTGATTGCTAACTGCAGTTGCGCTAGTAGCACACCCGTGCACACGAGCGCATGCATTAGCAAACATTTACGGGGTTTTAAAAAAAAATAAACAAGTTTTCATTTTACATTTTATAACATCTGTTCACTTTTTACATTTTACATTGCTGGTCTGTGGGGGCATGTGTTGTGTAGTGTGTTTATTCACATTTCCACGGCCTCTCTCGTGGGTGTTTACTTTCTGCCATTCTAGACGTCTGGGGGCGTGTCTGCTTGCAGGGCTTAGCCTACGGACACGCCCCCTACTGTCTTACACGGACCGTGTAAGAGTTACAGTGTGATTCAGCATGCCTCATGCACCTCATGCATATGCATGACATGCTGACATCACACCGTTTAACTGCAGCCTCCGTGTAAGAGTTATAACTCTTACACGGAGGCTTCCTAAATCCTGCCCATAGTGTTTTCGAACATTATGATATTGGGTCCTAATGTGTTTTGCTAGATAGTAGAACAAGACTCTCTCGCATACCATGTGAATGCAGGGAATATATTTATGTAGGAACTTTGTTTGAGGGACATATTACTCATACACAAGTGTGTTTTATTATTGTACGTTTCTATTATCAAGCAATGGCCCAATATAGGATGTTTATTCCGAAACCTTTATACAGGTGTGGTTCAGTTTAGGGAAGAAATTAGCCAACTCTGTTTTTTGTTTAACTCAAGGTGCAACAATTTTGATATAAACATTGTCATTCTGTGTATACCTATTTATGATAATATAATTCTTTTAGAGGCCCAACAGGTTTACCATATAGGGACTACCATTTTAGGTGGTTGGATGATATATGTGAAATTAGTCAGTGATTTCATCACATTTCTGTAGAGTTAAGGTGGCTCTTTTGTTAAATACACTATACATAATGTTATGATTTATGGGACTTTATTGGTTTTTAACATAGTACAGTCCTAGAACATCTTAAAGTTTGCTAACATATATGTATGGAATGTAAGTGTTATATACCTAGGTTGTCATACTATATTTTTTCTGTTCCCACATGACATTTTGATCTTTGACTCAGTGGTTTTTATACACCACTACAATTGCTAGTATCATTTATTGAATACCATTGGTGGATTTTCTCCTTCTCTTTATATCATTATTGCTATTATTACATTGTTATATTATTGTTTCTCCACTTATGCGGATTCAATCTTACACTATACGTTGTGACAATAGGACCCAGAGATTATTATCCACCCTTGCTATTTATATTATATGTTAGTATCACCATTCAAGTTTGGTTTATTGTTTGAAAAAAGTTTCTAAATATCTGACATTTTTGGGTCTATTAACAATACCAATGTGTTGGATAAATATGTGGTAGTTCTACCTTACCAGTTTTTCAGCCTTTCCTGGATAATTCCTTATATTGTTGAATCATTTCCATTTCATGGGAATATTGGACACTCTTTGAGTGCTGCACAGTTTCTAGGGTCTCCTCTTGGATCGATTTGGGGTACCCCAGACCAGCTTAGGCCTAAAACATATTATTCATTTAGGTTTCTCTTGGTTTGTCAACTAATACCACCCCATTTAACATATTTTTTGAGTATTATAGCAGATTTGGACATACATTCACAGCATGGACCTTGATAGCATATTATCAGGATTATGTGCTGATCGGGAGGACATTGGGGTCTTGGGGATCAATGCCTCCCCAAGCAGTAATCCAACTAACACAGAACAACAGATGTCATCTGATTGTGATCTATCTTTTCTTTCTCTTACTAAAGTCCTTAAAAATTTCAGGTCAAATATATGGTACTTAAAATTATTTAGAGCGTATTCAAATAAAAACATTGCCTCTAGGGGCTTAAGAATACGGCTCCAACCTTTAGTAGGTAGACCGGATGACAAGTTGAACAAAGATTGGAAGGAAGCTTTACAAACAGGATCTATGTTATTTGTGAATGTTCTTTTACAATATTATGAGAGGATAGTGGATGAGAATATCCAAGAAGTTAAAACTTTATGTTCTGATTGCAAAAAATATGAATCTTCGTCCAGTTTTCAGGATCATTTCAGGAAATTATCCAAAGATTTGACAAACCATGAGAAAATCATTAAGGAGAGGAAAATTAAAAAATATCACAGGGATTATTCTGATTACCAAAGGGGACGTCCCTTTGAGCTTACCCACTCTGTTAGCTTTGCAGAGGTTGTCCAGGGGTCTGCCCCAAATCACAACAAGAAGAGACCTAGATCCATTCTTAAAAACAGAGATGGTTTCAACAATAGTACCTCAGGAGAGGATTCCTCTCTGACAGATTATGAGCACACAGGGGATAGGGAATCACCACATAGAAAGAAAACAAACAGAACTGTCCCTTTAGAAATGGCTCCAAACATAGGGGGGGACGGAAGCACAAGAAAAGACCCACTAGAGCATTCGTTAGAGGGATTGATCCAGAACTTTCTAACATAAATCAATATCTGCAACAAAACCATAATGTTTTAAACCTATCCAATGTATGTTTGTCCTGTAATCAAAAGAATCTTTTGAATAAAGGGCTTAATTTTATTCCAGGCTTTTATTCCAATAAATATCACATTGTCACAGATGTTTTGAATTTTTGCCGTAGTTTGAATCTTAAACTATGTTTTGCAGATGATACCTCTCAAAGATCCAACCAATTCAGATTCGGCAAATCTGATTTTCAACCTCCTATGAATAAGAATGTATCCATCTTTATGCAATCAGTCTTCAGAGATTTACATTTCCAAAATTATGGTCATACTATGTTGGGACATAATCTCTCACAGCAAGAGAACATAGCTCTACAAGAGTTATGTAACAACAAGGATATAGTCATATTATGTGCAGATAAAGGTGGGGCAGTGGTGGTTCAAAATATGAGTGATTACATTCAAGAGGGTTTAACCCAGTTATCTAATTCGGCATGTTATATGAACATGGCCATTGACCCCACCCCGAACTTCAAGAAGGAAATTGATTCTTTCTTGAATCTAGCATGTGAAGAAGGTATTATTACCAAGACCTGTGCTAAACACTTTCGGTCAAGGATCCCCGTAAGCAAATTTTATATCTATTACCCAAAATTCACAAATCAATAACTAATCCTCCGGGTAGATCAGTTGTTTCGGGTATTGGATCCTTGACTGAACCGTTGCCAGCATTCCTGACATATCATCTCAAACCCCTTCTGGGTTTGATTTGAGCAAGGCTACAGGACACCACACAATTCCTTAAAATTATTGAAGATACACAGTTGGAGCCAGAGTGGTTAATGTGTTCATTGGATGTTAAAGCCCTATATACCAGCATACCACACTCGGCTGGTTTACAAGCCCTCAAATATTGGTTGAATAGGGCTAGTCTTTATCCACCAGGGTTCAACACACTATTGATTTGTATGTCCGAACATGTACTCAATAAAAATGTCCTTTATTTCCAAGGCCAGTGTTATTGGCAGCTTCAGGGGACGGCTACAGGGGCCTCCTTTGCTCCTATCTATGCCGACCTTTTCATGGCATTTTTTGAAGAATGCATAATTTATGATGTATCTCACAATATCTATTTGGTTGAAATGGATATTTGGCGCCAGTATTTAGATGATTGTTGGATGGTGTGGCATGCGGATGTTGGATATTTGCAGGAATTTGTAGATTATTTAAATGGCAATATCTGGGGTATTGAATTTTCAATTACGTTTGATGCACAAACTATCAATTTTCTTGATGTCATTATCTTGAGAAACCCAGACCATACTCTGGCTACTAAAGTTTTCCGCAAATACCCACAATATAATACGTTATTACATGCTTCCAGCATGCACCCACGCCACGCCATCAGAAACATACCGGTATCACAGTTCATGCGCATGAAGCATCTTAGTTCAACTAAATCAGACTATGAGGCGGCTAGTCAGGATTTATATCATAGATTTGTCAACAGAGGGTACAAAACACAGGACATCAATAAAGCATGGGTATGAACCTCTGAAATGAATAGAAAGACTATGTTGGATTATAAGATAACTTCTGCAGATTCCAGTATATCTACTATTAGATTTATAACAACATATGGAAGAAATTATTATGCCATCAGAGATATTATAAATAAACACTGGAATATATTAATGGCCAATGAACAACTTAAAGTGGTTTTAGGGGAAGAATGTCAATTTTCATACAGGAAAGGAAAAACATTGGGTTCCCTATTATCCCACTATAAACATATAGGTAGTGGGGGAGCTATTCATAAACAACTTACCATTACGGGACATGAACTGTTGGGTACCTTCCCGTGTGGCCATTGTGGATCCTGTAAACAGATCACTAAGTCCAAGCACTTTGCAAGTCTCAACACCAGTAAGGTATTTGATTGTAAAATCTTTGGCAACTGTAGTAGTGATTGGGTTGTCTACTTGGCCTCATGTCATTGCGGGGCATTTTATGTGGGCCAGACATCCAGGCCACTTAGGACACGCATAAATGAACATCAGAGTGATATCAGAAATGAAAAGGAAACAAATGCTTTATATCGGCATGTGGTAAAACATCAACAAGCACAATTCATGTTTATGGTTATAGACAAAATTGTTGGTGATTGTAGTAATACACAAGGTTGGCATGGTATATTACATCACAAGGAGAAATATTGGATTATTAGTCTGGGTTCATTGTTTCAGCCTGGACTGAATGACCACTTATAACTATAATTGTATGGCGAATGGTATCCGTTCAGTGTCATATCTAATCATTTAGTCATGAGGTTCACTGATTCTGCCTGAAATTTAGGACTATTCATCACGAAAACTTTATGGATTCCAACTAGCACAATTTTATAACAATGTCCATATACAATTGCTAATATGGAAGTTAGTTTTCCCACACATTTAACATATGAATATAGACAACTGTCCTTTTAACATATTGGGTTTGTTATACATATCCTTACTGTGTAAATAATACTCTTTAATATAAGCCTAATATATTGTAATTTTCTATATTGCTGCTTAAGGTAATTTATCTTACTTAACAAACATTATATTTCAAGGTTCTTACACATTATTAGTTTGTTAACAGCAAATGTATTATTACATTAACTGTTTATTATAATTTATTAGAGGTCAGGATTATAGCTTTGGTCCTTTGCATTCTGTCTCTTATATTTAATTAAAACATTCATGTATTATTCATGGGCATAGGTTTTTTACCAATGCTCATTGGTTATCTTAGAGTATAAATTTGTTTATTTAATTATGCTTTACATGTTTGTTACTCTTACACTGAAGAAGGCATGCTGATGCTGAAACCAGTTTGTTATTTTTGGAATTAAAGTCTGAATTTCCACCATCTGTTTTTGACTGGCTAAATTTTGTACAACTGCGAATTGCTGGCCAACTGTGTTTATTCGGGATTTCAGCCATTACACGGATAACCTACGGCAGGGCATGCATGTTCCCAGACTACAAGGTTGGGGAAGCCTGATGACCCATGGAGCGAGACAATGTACGTGATGAGTCCCGAGAAGTGGAGAGTTGGCAGTGTGTAGTGGTGTGTTTAGACCCCACCTGCACCTGGAGTAAGGAAGACTGCTGAAGAGGAAGTGTGGTCTGGGAACTATGGGTATGACATTATGGGCCTAGCTGTGCAGGTGTTGGCTGGAGTGGTGGTATGTGGACCGCCCTAGGGATGTAAGAAATAGTGTGCATTGGGCAAAGCCAATGCCTAACAAACAGCCATGCCCAGTACGAGTCTCACTCCAGCAAAGTCTAGTTTACATGGCAAAGGATGGTATAACCAGATGTGTTGTTGCAAACCCACTAAATGACACCAAAGAACACATGGTTGCAACACCCCACTGTAGTCATGTAAGCCAAACTGATTGGCATCACAAGGTATGATTGCTGTCCAGACCTCCCAACTGTCCCCAATCTTCAGGGACGTCCCTGATATAGACTCCGATTGTAGGTTGGTCCCTCTTAATCCCTCTTAAAACTGGTGACTGCTGAAGAAAAGGTGGTGAGTTGCCCTTAATAAATAATGATAGTAATCCAGAGTTATAGACATTTTACATCAGAATATCTATATTACACCACAGTCTCTTAATCTGCAAATGTTTCAAGCTAATAGTACAAATATTTAAAGATTGTCCCTGATTATTTGAGGATTTTTCCCTGAGTCTGTTGAGATTTGTCTCTGAATGGTTGAGAGCTATGTTGCTGTCCTCACCCCCACCCAGGAGTGTGATTGTCCAGACCTACCCCCAAATGCAAGGTATATACACAGCTGTCACTGTAGAAGAAATGGCCAGCTGTGGACCTTCCCATCAGCCATCCTGCACATCCCTGGACATGTCCCTACTATCAGCCCCTCTGTGTGGCCCGATAACACCACTTACCTATCGACCCCTGTTGCATTCATAGTAATGTTCACAGTCGCAGGTAGGTGACACCCTCCACACAACTATATTGGCAGAATCTGGAATCCCCAACTAAGGTGTATTACTGCAGTTGTCCCAGACTACACATGTAAATAACACATGAAAGGAAAACCCAAGCACACTGGGATCACCACCTTGCAAAGTCCACCACCCCCCAACACTCCAGACCCCTACACCAACTACTGACACTGACACCTCCTGTCCTGCCTAGCATACATATCCCAACACCCTGCAAACCTGCACTACCACTCCCCCACCAATCAGTCGAATGGCCTACTATACAGTTAAAATGTCCCTCCCTCCACCTACCCAACTACACCTCCACTATTCACATCTACTTTACAACATAGGTATGGCATAACTAAACCTAACCGAATACCTGAGTGTAGCCTAATCAGAAATACTAAACTGAAATTCCACTTAACCTTACACTGACCTTCGTGAACAGTCATACCTGACATATACACCTGACGTAAGCATGTATAATAATGACATGTACATGAAGTAGCGTGGAGGCATGTGGCAGCAAGTGGGAGTACTCCTGTGTGCGTGGCGGTAAGCAATGCCCACACTGGTTAAGCAATGTGGAGGCCAACCCAGTGTAAGAAGCCATAACCGGAAGTCAGCAAGTCCGAGCCTAGCACACACCAGCGCATACCCGCCTACACATCCCCCTCAGTGCCTTAGGCACGCTGTAGCCCACAGCCTCATCGTGGCCAGTAACAACATAATCAGCACTCCCAGGACCCCCCTGCACACTATAACCCAAGTGAGTTACCACGAAGGCATGACAGATATACAATCAGCTGCTATCACAAACATATCATCCAGCACAGTCAGTCAATAGTATAGGAAATGTATGTAAGTATGTACATTAATACCAGAAAACATGTGCATAGTGCTCAGTCACAGTATTCTGAGCAGCCTATGAGTACCAGTGAACAGTGCCTGTCCATGCATACTGTGAGAACAGTAGTGTCATATAATACTGAAGAGAGGAATGGAAAACGGGCCACGATGTGGGGGGGGGGGGGTTTCAGCCGCGAAAGTGGGAGATGAGGCTGGTCTGGTGTGTGAGCAACCCACTGCCTCTGAAAACCCTGACAGAATGCTACCAGTGGGAGAAACAGTGTAGACCAGCAAAGTGTACTGATGATGCAACAACAGGTCTGTCCCTGCCGGGATGCACCAGACGTTATGGGTCACAATAATGCTCCCACCAGTATCGGAGGTAGATGAAGGGAAGGCTCGAACATACATGGACTAAACTGATGAAGAGCTTGCAAAAGATTGCATCGAGACAGTAATATTGAGGAGTACCGAGACGTGCAGAGAGGGAAATGTGTGGAGGTGTGGTATGGCAGGGCTAGCAACTGCAGAATGGATGGATGCTGAGTACGTGGAGCTCGGGAGCTGGGGAAAGGGAGCATGGGTGTGACATTAATGTAGGAATATGCAACTTATGCAGAGCTGCAATAGTGTAGTGGGCAGAGCATCCACCTATCGTGCAGACATTCCTGGTTTTGGTCCCACTGCAGCGTATTCCATTTCCCATGTGAAATCAGTATAACATAATCATTTTGCGGTATAACCTTCTAAATGAGATTTATACTTTAACAGGAGTACGGAACTGCACATAGCCCACTCACTATTCACAGGACATGAGACGACACAGAGATATGTATACACAGACAACTTGTAATGGTGCATTTTACAATAACGTATGCCATTACCGACAGCACATAGATCTGCACTTATGTAATCAGTGAGGAATGCAAGGCCCACACAGAAAAGTAGATGCAGACAGTGCAGAAATATAACATGCTATGCTGTCCAGGACAGGCCCATCAATTCGCACTACTGTCGCAAAAGGATTCACCATCAAGATAGGTAACAATAAACAATAACAGATGTAGGTCAGCGGCCACCAGTTACACACCGTAGTCAAGGCCTAGGGGGACAATTATTACCTGTGATAATGTCTATGTATCTGTCACATGTATGGACCCTGACCAGCAAATGTCATGGGCATCCATAATATGACTGGGATGATAGCAGGAATGCCAGCAGTATATTATGATAGGCCAATACCAAACAACCCCTAACCATATCACAGCAGGACAAAGCCAGCCATACATGTGGAGGACAGAGGTAGGAACACAGGGCCATACCCGTAATATTGCAGTTACACATCCTGTACATTGCTGGTGTTACAGGATTCGATGCAACATACCCTTATGCAGGAATAACACATCAGGAACAGAACTGGAAGTAGCTATGTACTGATAACGCACAACAGACAGTTTGCCGGGGATATATCAAGGACAAGTCCTGTGTGGTGCACAGGCAAAAGCAAACAGACAATCCACTGGTCATCATATGGATTGGCCCAGTGTTGAGAGCTATGCAGACAGACTGCATTCCATCCTAAACTACTATGTACACGTAAACACTGCAAGACCAGCAATATACAAAGCACATAACAACACCACTCACTCTGTCTGCAGGTCTGGAACAACCTAAGAATGTGCAGTTGTCCTGTGTCTGCAAGCCCCGCTGTAGTAGATACAACAACCTGCCATCTGTAACACTGCTGCCAACATACAGGAAGGATGTCCTCCATACTGTAAAGGTGAAGGGACAATGCCCACGAATAAGCATTTTATAGTACTGGGTTGCCATGACGATGGTTAACAGAATCATTACACAGCAGGCTGCACGCAGTCAGCAACTGTTGCACACTGATTGGTGCAGAGCCCATCACCTGATCATATGCATCACCTACAAAAGTCATGCTGTACTCCATTCAAACCACCTCATTTGCTTTACTGGAGAGGGAGAGAGAGAGAGAGAGAGAGAGAGAGAGAGAAAGAGAAAAGTAGAGGAAACCAACCAAAGAAAACAGGATATTGAAAACATACATATGCCACAGAACTTACACAGTGGGGAACACAGTACTACAAGCCACAACCAGGAAGGTGTCACTTCCGTCCAAGCACTAAAAGGTATGTAAAACACAACTGTATGTAATTTAATGTAGGATGTGGTATAGATTAATAGGATGTATGTTGCAGACTGTTTGATATGTGCCATCTGTAGTTGTACCTGTAATGATGTCCCGCTGAACAACTGCTCTGGACAATACTGCTTCTCCCTGTAAGCAGTGGGACATACCAGCCAACTGTGCTGATCAGCAATGAATGACAAAGATGTCAGCCATAATATCTGTACATGTTATGTTAGTGTGTACAATAGCTGTTGGTGGATGTACTGCCGTCATGATAGACATGTGTGTCAGTGCACAACACTTGCAGGAGATTCATGTGAATGTGTAATGTAGCATGCACAAATGCCATAGGTGTGTAATAGGTGTACCAACAATCTCACACCATAGTTACCACCCTAATGTTAGGCTGTGTTCACATGTGTCATCTGTCTGTGTTGCAGCAAGGCAGAACAGTGCAGCAGTGAATGAAAGACAGTTACAGAATGCGGACCAGATGTCTGTATGCACTCCACATATCTGTGTGATATGGACTGTGATGTGTATGTGTACAGATACAGACACTCATATAGACATAGGCATATCAACAATGTACAACATATGTCTACACATATATGTACATAGATGTATATTCATACATATATATATATATATATATATAGTGGCACTGACAATGGCATGCAGATGCAATAGTCTGTAACAGGCCAGCAAAGATAAGTGTCCCCACAGGGAGCATGGTTACAAACACATAGCACAAAGCGTGGCACATACACATAGCACAAAGCTTGGTACAATACAACATATGTCCCAATGGTAGGTAAGCAGCTGACATATCAATTGCAGTCTGTGAATGTGTTGTTGTAGCTGATATGGTGAGGGGAGACATATATGTGTATTAAGAACTATGGTAACCCTGCTGTATGGGTAGCTCATACCTGTTTCCATCTTATGTCTTCCAGGAATCCTGTCGCATTGTCACCTTCCTGTGCACAGCTCCGCAGAAATGGCTATCATCATTGACCACCTAGTACAGCACTACGTACTTCTTTTTGGCCGGACAGCCCACAACCAGCAGGAGATGACCGCCCTGTGGAACGAGCTAGTCCACAGGGTCAATGATGTTGGACTGCAGAACCGCAGGTATGAGCAGGTCCGGCATCATTGCACCGACCTGCTTCGCCATGTACGTCGGCATGCAGCTGCTGTAAGGGGGAACCATCTCACAACAGGGGGGGCAACCTGCCCATCCACCCCTCACCCATGTGGAGGAGCTTCTCAGCAGCCTAGTGGCACCTGTCTGCCCGCAACACCAACATCTGGCAGGGCACATCTTGGAGGTGCATGCCAATGATGCACCAGCTGAGGAGCATGCAGGTAAGGCCCCAGGGCACATTGGTACACCACTCATGTGTATGCATCTGCAGCTGTACAGGTACATCATGCAAAACTGAGATGTCATATACTTTGTCTGGTGCTGTGTAGTAGTAATAAACAGTTGTGTAGAAGCTGTAATATTGTGTAATTCTACTGTTGATGTAACATAATGCTGCACTCACCTGTTATGAATGCCACGGCTGTGGCCACTGACATCAGCTTTCTCACACTCCTATGTAGGTCCCCCCAGGTTACAACCACAGCAGCAGCCTGTAGCCAGTAAGTATAGTTCGTGTTCATGCATGATGATTAACTGGGCATGTAATAGTTATGGGCTATCCCCCATGCACATGTCTAACACACCTACCCATACTGCATGCTGTACACGTTCACGTTTTGTTACTGAGAAATGCACTGCATCAAAGTAGAGACCATGCTGGGGTATCGGAAGGGTACAACAGATACATGCAAGATAACTAACATCCTGTCAATGTGCAATGTGTCCACAGGGATGTGACATGTGGCAGGATACATGGCCTACAGTAGGAACATGTGTGACTCAACACCACCATGGCTGCAGCTGCACACAAGCAGGTTAAGTAAACATTACAGATGTAACCCTGACCCCACAGCACTCATCACAGCAGTGCGTGCACTCCAAGGGATGTGCACATGGGTAGACCTTGCAACCATACAGAGGTATGGGACATGTGTAAGGCACCCCTCACAGCCATGGTAAGGTCCTCTGGTTGTCAGTGTAATAGTCAAGTACTGGTCATACATGCACTGCTGATGTGATCTGTAACACAGACATCAGGCATCCACAACTGATAGCTGTTCACATACCATCCCAGGCATGTGTTGCTACAACACACAGGAGCTGTGAGCAGTGGAGCTGACATAAACTACACAGTACTACAGATGCATCAATGATGTCTACACCTGTGAGATATGGTGCACAGTACTAGGCAGGGTGCGGAACAGGCCACAGTAACATATTGTACATGGGTGCGGTGTTAACACGGGGAGGAGCCATCACCTACCAACAAAGCCCATGCCTCACACACATGTATACTGCTGCTAGCATGATGTCACTATAGTTGCAATGCATGCTGTTGAGCTCCATGTGTAATGCATGTTGACAGAAGGCTAATGGGAGGACTGTGTGTACAAGTATTGTACAACTCCACATGTACGAGTGTGGGGTGTGTGTGACTCAGTTGTGTTCGTATTTGCAATCTAGTGGAATGTGGATGATGCATGTCAGATGTCTGTGAGTGTGTGTGTGTGCATGTCCATGTATACACAGGCAATAGTGGGATTGACCACATGGCCGTACTTCCCCGTAGGATTGTGCCATACATGGAGTGAGACATGGGACACCAGGACAATCTGTCAGGTATGTGAACACAGGACAGCTGATACCATAACAAGGGCTGTAGCATGGAACATGCATTGGGAGGTGCAGGACATACCAGGTATACACATCATATTGCCAGCAGCGGGTAGGTAACTGGCTACCCACATATGCAGCACTACAAATGCAATGGGGAATTACCACAGCACATCAGTGAGTGTATCCAGGTAGTACTGTCATCTGCATGATGAGTCGCTTGTGCAGCAGTTGTGGCATGGACTGAGCAAGACTGTAGTATGAGGCTCTGGTGTGTGACATATGTAGTGCATGTAGCAGCCCCAACCATATAGGAGGCTTGTACACCATTACTGCCCATACACAGGATAATACAGGGTGGCAGCTGTGAGGCCATGTACAACCTACTCCACCCAGGTCAGGGAGGTGATGGAGTAACAGATCAGGTGTGGTAACCACACGTGCAGGCATTGGGAGGGATGATATGTTAATGTACTGTAGTGATGTGTGTGTATTAGCAAGTGCCATGCAGGAAGGGGAACATATGTAACTGACTGTGGGACTGCCTGCAAACACATGTAAGGTGAGGTGGTCAGGTGGCTGTCAGTGTGAATGTGTGTGAGTGTGTGTACTGTTATGCACTGCTGTACAGGTCTTAACATGTATATCTGTTTCCCCCAGAGGTGGCGAGGTGGGTCAGGGTCCTTCCTGCTCGCATACTGAGGTAGGTGTCCCTACAGACACCGATGATGATGAAGGTACAGGTGAGGCACAGGTGGGGTTGTCAGAGGCCGACATTGCGCCAACATGTGTCATCACCCTCCTAGACACTGCAAGCCCGCACACAGTTACACTGCCTGTACAAACTCCATCACATGTGGCCATTGCAGAGGGACAGTTGATGCTTGGTGGCAATGGCCAGGAAAGTGTGGTGTTCATGCCAACTGTGTTGGGTCACAGTCAGCATAGCCATATGTCCAGAAGGCCACCACATCGGCAGATGTACCGTGGTGCTTGTGGGTGGACCGCAGGTCATCCTGCCTCTGGCAGAGGTGCCCCAAATGGTACCACCAGGAGCATGTTTCAGGCTGTAATGGAGGCACAGGCACATATGGAAATGCACCCCAGACAGGTCCTGAGGCTGCAAAGGTCTGCTTTCACAGCTGTAAGTGGCAACCTCCATGAAATTGCTGTTGCCTTCCATGAATATACTGAGGTCATGGATAGATGGTGCGGTGAGATGGTTGGCCTTCTTGACCGTGGTATGTCTTTGCTAGAACATGTGGTGGGAGTGGTGCGACATCCGTGTGGACTTAGACCAGAGACACCAGCAGCTGGCAGTCAGCATGGATGTGCCAGGACTCACAGCCGCTCCCATAGTGGCAGTACCAGCCCCAGCACACCACAGGGGCTGCTGTCCACACCACACCACAGCAGGGAACGTGCACATGGCCCTGGCCAGGCCCAGGTGGGACATGGTTCCAGCAGACATGTGTCATCATCAGGAGAAAGTAACACCTCAAGGTCTGTACCTGCGCATGTCCATGGAACCCCTGGCAGGCACAATCAGTGTGTCCGTGGCCAGAGACACTGAACTGCACACCTGGCCAGGTATGGACTGCAGCTGTCCAACATAACCTGTGTGGGGCAGCCACATGGTGGAATTGCGTGCATGCATATCCACACACTATGTAACCACACCTAAGGTGTCCCCATACCGGCACGCACCACATCACCACGCCCCAATTAAGAAACCACACCCCTCACCCACACACATGGTGACACATGTTAGGACCACCCTCAGCCTCTGGCACACCTGTAACACACACTGTGCATATGATGATATCTGTGCCACATCCCTGTCATCCATAACATCAATGCAGGGACAGGCTAACATGGTTCTGATGCACATGGTGACTGTAATGGGGGTACCACAATGTACCACAGTTTAGAATGTAGTCAGGGGTAATGTTTACTGCATACATGTCAGGTAGTATAGCCATGCAGCTAGGATGACAGGCACATACCCTGTGCATATGATGATACCTGTGCAACATCCCTGCCATCCCTAACATCAATGCAGAGACAGGCTACCATGGTTCTGATGCACACGGTGACTGTTATAGAGTGTCGCAATGTACTGCAGTGTAAAATGTATTCAGGGGTAATGTGTACTGCATACATGTCATGTAGTGTAGCCATGCTGCTAGGATGACAGTCACACACCCTGTGCATATGATGATACCTGTGTCACATCCCTGCCATCCCTAACATCGATACAGGGACAGGCTACCATGGTTTTGATGCACATGGTGACTGTGATAGAGTGCCACAATGTACTGCAGTGTAGAATGATGTCAGGGGTAACATGTACTGCATGCATGTCAGGTAGTGTAGCCATGCAGCTAGGATGACAATCACACACCCTGTGCATATGATGATACCTGTGCCACATCCCTGCCATCCCTAACATTGATGCAGGGACAGGCTAACATGGTTCTGATGTACACGGTGACTGTGACAGAGTGTCACAATGTACTGCAGTGTAGAATGTAGTCTGGGTAATATGTACTGCATACATGTCAGGTACTGTAGCCATGCAGCTAGGATGCATCCCAGCTGTTGGTAACACCAATTGATATCCCCATACTGTCATCCATTTGTGCTGTAGGCATACATGTGTCAGCAGGAGGATGGTCAGCAGTCATATTCCAAAGGGGTATGTCAGTGTGGTGATACCATGGCTGTGAAATATGTGGTGTATAGTTGCACACATGCCACAGGTATGTATAACAGCTATTGGCCATGCAAATGTGACAGGTGGCCTGCTGGTACAGTTATGATCTGCACCCTAATGTCAACCCATCCACATACACACACATCCTGACTTGGCAACACTGTGTCTAGACCCCAACCCAGGTATGTAGTGCTACTGTACTGTGTGGCTGTCATTGGACACACGACACCATCTGTAGGGTGAGGTGTGTACCAGGTCAAGTGCTACATGCAGACCATCCACAGACACGTGCAATATGATAATGGGGGATGTAATGTTTGTATATGGTGAATACATAGTGTGTCATACCATCATATACACATTGACCGACACATAACGGGTAGACACACATCTTAGAGATCTGGTTGTATAGTTGATAACTAACTAGTCCATGTGTCCAATGTGTTACAGGTAGGCTGCACACAGCACATGTGTAACTGGGCCATAACCTGTTTTCTGTTACCTGTATGGGTAATGGTGACATTGGCCACCTGAGAGTGGTACATGGACCATATACCAGGTGTACCATGGTGTAAAGACAGTGTACACAGCACCAACATACCCCACTGGGTATTGTATACACTAGAACCCATCTAGATACTTTGACATACCCACTAACACACAGTGGCCATGATGCAAAAACAACCACTGCATATCACAACAATGGTACCACAGGAGTATGCATGTGATGCACTCGCCACAGCCATATTAGGGTGTGGCATTGCATTACCACATCTATGGGTGACAACAACAATATCTGTACTACTATGTGGCAATGTGTATTGTCATAGGAGTATGTGGACTCGGACTGGTGTACCCTACAGATATGCACACATGCACATATACACACACGTGGCAGACCTCAATGGGATTCCCATGCCTATTGACCCATTGGTGCAACACTGTTGTGTTGGTACTGCAAGGCACATGTAGCTGTTAGGGAGTGAAGTGTAACAGGCTTCATGTTACGTTAAAGGGGTTGAGAGGCACCACACACTATATGGGTCATATGAATAGGTACCCCTCCAGCCAAACATGTTCACCCTGCAAGACACTACCAAGTGTTGGCGAACCCATAACCAAGGCCAGTGGCAACATGGGCACATGATGTTACCTGTACTACATTCCACCTGAATAATGTCAGGCTGTTATTGGTAACATATCATGCGGTATGTTCTGGCTCCCATGGGGAATGTATTATGTGGATGCCATCAACATTACCAGGCTTCAGATATACAGACACAGATATGCAGATACAGGTATACAGATACATGATTTTATATATATATATATATATATATATATATATATATATATATATATATATATATATATGTGTGTACATATACATGTGACTACACATACACATGCAGTTATATGTACAGTATGAAACATAAGCGGTAGGTGCACACAATATGGAACAGCCACTATGCCTACAGTTGACCCCTGAATGACTGGACACTGTATGACCACCCATTCAAATGACAATCGTTGCCTGTAACATACACCCACAGAGAGGTCATAGGCAAAACAACACCCACAGGTATGTTGACATGGTAACCTGTCATTATTTACTATTACATTTCTACATACCATGCCATATAGCCATTCAGCCACTGACAACTATATCAATGGAGTGATGCTACAGTGGACCAGTTACACTCATACAGTGGGTTGGAAAGGTACACAGCTGTTGCTGTCCAGGCCAAGCCATACACCTTGTACAATAGGAAAGACACACTGGGCCACAGGATACCTAACAATCGGCAGTATGTACTCCAGGTGTGTAGTTCAGCAGCCTCTATCTACACACTGTACAGACACATAGGTGGTATGGACGTCTTTTGACCACATTGGTTGTAACTGCTACATAACTTGGCATAACTGACACCATCATGTGCACACCAACACACAGAACAGTTTGCATGACAGGGGGCAGTAGTCCTGCAGTACCCAGATCCATGACAGTAATGTGTATATAGGTGAAGTATGTGGTAATGTACATCAAGATACCTTAAGGCAGCTCAACCCTGATAACCCCACATTTTGTAGCAGCCTAGGTCTTTTCAGGTGTTCCCCCCTGGACTCAGTTATACAGGACTATATACCACTGTTACATACACTGGTCTCTACAGTGCATGAGGGCACACATGTATTGTGTAGGTGGCGCCCACACATATATGGCCCCAGCCCCACCATATGTGTAGGGGTTACAATGACAGTGGACTGATGGCAGACATAGCAGTGTGTTATACTACCAGCCCACTATGGATCAACCACCAACACCATGGCATATGTGCACAATTTGGTATGTAGGTGATGGACAGAGGCTGGAATAAAGGCACATATGTGGACAACTATTGCCATACACTATGCAAGGTACAGGTGTTACAGGATAGTCCATAACATACCCTTAGTCAGGGAATTGCTGGTATGGATGGCCATGGATGTAGCCATGTGCCGGTAACACTCAATACACACACTGCCAGTGCATTATCTGACACAAGACCTGTGTGGTGGACAGACAAGATGTGATAGGCACAGCTCTGGCTGGCATGAGGATAGGCCCACAGTTGTGTGCTATGCAGATGGACTGCATTCTATGGCAAACTAGTATGTACTGAACAATGCATAACACAACTCCACTCGCAGTCTGTCTGTATGTCCTGATCTTCTGATGAATATGTGGCTGCCCTGAGTGTGCTGCTTCTCCTGTATGGGGTATTGCTACATGCTGTCGGTAGCACTGCTGCCCACACATGGGACGGATGCCGATCACACAGGAGATGTAAAGGGACCATGCACACATGATGTGGGGATCAGTGGTGGGTGGTTGTCATGACAGTGTTAAATGTATGTAGTACACATGTGTATTCATATATCTGGCTATCTGGATGTGTAAATGTACATAAATTCCCACCATAGTTCCTGGACATGAAGTGTAGGCCAACCCAGCCCATATGTTCCCAATGTTGTAGTTGCAGGGGATGTCAGGTATCTCTAGCAGGTATACTAGTAGGCTATTGCTACTGTCATTGGGATTGTCTTCACAGACATGGTGTGCGTGGCGGGTCACATCTGCTCATAACATGTGTGCCATTGGTTACTGAACAACATCCAAAGGACATCAGTGTACAGTACTGCTGCTAGCATGTAATGCCGCTGTGGACTGCAGCAGAGATATTGCCCAGTATATGTGGGGGTCTGACACAGTCGGTACATTCCAGAGGTATACACATACGCCCTTAGTGCTACACATGTGTACCATGCCTCACAGTATGGATATGGATAGCCTTGTAGATGGGTATAACACATGACGACAGGTACATAATGTCCACTATAGGTCATGCATTCACACATCCCTGCCTGGTCTGTTATGGTATGACCACTGGTACAGGGGTGCCATGGCCACATACTGCACAATAGGTATTGACATACATCTGCACTGCATCCCACTGCCCTGTCTGACATACATGACTGTTAGGGGAGGCCCGGAAGTGGGCATCTGGCTAGTATCTGTGCATGACATTCCACTGGGTAGCTACACTCAGCTGCTAGGCATGTCATAATTCACCGTGCAGGCTGCAGGCAGACTGGCTTAACACTGGCCTACACCTCCCAAGGGGGGATGCACATGTACCTGCATATACAGCTGGCTCCACAGGCATGTCACAGCACAGGGTAGGCTACACCTGTGTGACAGTGCATATCCACAACCACTGTGAACACAACCACAGCCACATATGGTTAGCTAGCATGGTATGACAGGATATGGACTATGTGTTCGAAACCATCCTCATAGGTGCCACTCACAGACTTCCCTACATATACTGACCTGCTACACAGTTTGGTCTGTTGGGTGTCTGTGGTAAGGGACACATGTATTTATGGCCCTACAAACATGTACGCCACTACAGTACCATACAGTGGAGCAGCATGCAACATCTGCAAGTAGGGGAACTAGAACAATGTCATCTACCACAGTCTGTACACAGGCTAAGGTACATATCAACACTACACACACTGTCAGCAATCACTATAGGTACACAGACCTCAGTACTGTACGAACATTCTCAGAATGTGCAGGTAATGTAATGTAATGTAATGTAACCCCTACTGTACATAACATGTGTAGCAGTCAGATATATCCATGGCTTGTTCTCAGATATGATGCCACAAAATATGGTGTACAGCACATATGCACCACTTCATGCACAACATATGTACAAAGGTTTACAGAGGTGTGGCTGGGAGCACATACACAGGACCAATATTGACATGCTGCTGTGATGACCACATACATTTACTGTTGTTACAGGGTTGTTGCAACATATGTCCTTTGAGGGATATGATGTCTGTAACTACCACAGCTTTCTCCATCTACTGACTGCAATCCTCACACTACCTTCAGCAGCCGATAGCTAGATGCTCCACTGGTGGCACATGCAGCCACAGACACAACATTGCCCAGGCTTCAGATGACCCTGCAGATGGTGATTCCCCATCAACATGGAACTGACATGGCAGGGATTGAGACATGTACATCAGCCATACCCACACAAACACTGTGAAAGCAACATTACTCCAAATGTGGTATAGTGGCACCTACAGGCTGTAGTCAGGTCAGGCATATCCACCTCCCATTTGATGCACTGTTTCCACAGTGTATGTTGTTAGAGGTACACCATAATCCATCTGGGATGCTATTTGACACACACCAGATCTAGTTCCTGCTCACAGTGGATGACAAGGGCAAACACCACCATGATGTTACTGGGTATTGGAGTGTGTTTCCATACAATTGGTGATGGGGATGTTACCACAGCTGTTTCACATACAATCAGCTAGGGGAGGGATACGATTCGTGCAGAGGCCATCAGCTGATCATGAGCATTACCTATATTACACATGCTGCTGCTTAAGCAAGGCAGGTGTAGGTCTCCACGTCCACCTGAGAGGGGGTGGGGGACACAGTCAGAGGCTAATACGTGTCAAGGAGGGGTGGGAGTGTAAAACTGAGGCATGGTTGTGTCACACACCTAGCAGCACAGCGTATAAAACCCCTGACGACTATGTGCTGCTAGCACAGTCTGCTGTAATTATTGGATGCACCACATAGGTTACCTGTTGTGGATCACTCAGAACATATATGTGATGGGGAGTGACATCTGCGACAGGGATACAGTAGCTGTATGGTAGGTGACATACACATGCCTGTCACCATGAACAAGTGACAATGTCAACACAGTCGCACTCTCACAAGGATAGACACACAGTGACACACATGGCATGGCCAGGTGTACAACTCATCAGTTGTGGGATTGCCACATCACATAACTGTGCAAGTATCCCATGCACCACATAGGTCATACGGGGGCTGTATGGGCGAAGGGTATGGGAAGGTGTCTGACATCAGACAGCATGCTGCAATATGCCCATGGGGGTTGTAGGGAGCGTAGATGTGAACATCTGCAGCATGAAACACATACACAAACACACAGGGTGCCACTACTGACATGCATGTGTGCATGTCTGCATAGGTGTGTGGTGTTCCACGGCACCAGACAGCTGTCCACGGCTAGGCAATGGGTGTACCTTGGCATCAGGCCATATGATGATGGTCTGAATTGTGGCTCAGGGATGTAGTGTCTGCATTTGCACACATGGGCAGGTATTGTATCCCCCATCCAGTCACCTGGGTGACTACTGTGTGTGGGCATTGCTGTGCATCACTTGCCATGTCTGTGTTCCTTTGTCCATGACATGGACTTTATCTGGGATGTGCACACCTCCCACATACATGTACAGTGACATGTGGAACTGTACCTGGTGTGTCCAGCCCATGTTGTGAACACAGATTATCATCAGATGTGCCAGTCCTGCCCACCTGTGGCAGGGGCTAGTAATGGCCAGCAGCTTTACCCTGCACCTACATGGTGTGCATGCTATCAGCATTCCTTGGTGTCAGTGGCATCTGTCCATATGGATATGTTGTCAGGCATGGTATGTCTATTGTGGGTCACATGTAATGGTACCACAGGTGGTGCAGTTGTCCATTGGAGAACATGGGGAGGTGCACTGTCTGCACGTATGTGCATATTGGACAGATGGACTGGGTGTCATGCCCTCTGTGGCCCACCACTGTCACTCCATAGTTAATATCAGTGGCCAATGTGCAGTGTACTACTCACATATTGACTGTTACCTAGGCATGTGTGTGTTTGACACATGGGGTGAGAGTGTGCTCTGAGTAATACTGGGGTTGCTAAGTGTGATTGCCTGGCCTTGATGTCACATGTCTGGGTATGACTCTGCACCCTGGCCTCTCAGCCATATCACATGTGTTATCCCTGTACAGTGGACATTGTGATATATAGTATGTCCACCATATAGGAAAATGCAAAACCCACTCCACATTGGCCACAACCACCTGTACGCAGGATACGGGTTACAAATACACTCACACATGCTCTCACCTGTCATCTTTTGGAGTAGAACCTGTAGCTAACTAGTGTATGACAATACAGCACTATGCAGTTATAGTAAGTACCACGGATATTACTGGGGTAGTTTTTGCCCATAAGTGCATTTTGCACTGACTGACATCAGCAGGATTGCCAAAGTAGGGCTTTGAAATGACTGCAATAGACTAGCCTAGAATGCATTGCTCCCTACACAGACAGTGACACACACAATACATCCGGAACTGCCATGTGTGGAGATGGAACCCAAATGTGTGTCTAATTCACACTACAGCAGTACGCAGTTACAGCATGCGCTACAGAGATTACTGGGCTACAGCACCCCCAGGTGAGTATTTTTAGGTGGGTGACATCAGTGGCCTTGCCAAAGGCGGGTATATGACTTATAAAGGGTGTGAGTAGCCTAAAAAGCATTGCTCTCTATACAGTCAGTGACATACAGACATGCATACACTGACTCACACATGCACAGTTGCCACATCTGGGGTTCAATCTGCTACTTAACTACATTATCACACTACAGCAGTACGCAGTTACAGCATGCGCTACAGAGATTACTGAGCTATAGCTCTCCCAGGAGAGTATTTCTAGGTGGGTGACATCAGCAGCCTGGCCAAAGGTGTGTAAGAGAAATGTATGGGGTGTGAGTTGCCTAAAAGCATTGCTCTCTACACAGTCGGATATGCATGCAAACACACACAGTCAGCAGGTCGGGGGCTAGACCTCCCAACTAACTCCTTACTCACACTATGGCCATACAATGTTACAGGATGTGCTACGGAGATTACTTGGCTACGATCGTCCCAGAGGTTCATATGTTCATAGGTTCATAGGTAGGTACTAGGCTATCAGCCCAAGGGCCTATGCAAGCCTAGCCAACAAGGTTCCCTAGCTTACACCACCCAAGAAAGTTATTTTCCTGTGCCACTGATGAGCAGAGACACAGACGTGATCCCTGGGGTGTATTTCCTATTTCCCATCCACTCATCAAGATTTTTCTTGAAGAGTGCTAATGAAGAACTTTGCTTGACATAAATGGGTAGCCTGTTCCAGAGTATGGGAAGTCTCTGGGATAGGAATCTATTCCTCCAGCATGTCCTGTTTATTGTGGTGACAAGGTTTAGGTCCCTAGAGCGTGTAGCTCGGAGGGATTGGGATTTCTTTAGGTGTAGCATGTCCAACAGCTCTGGGTTTGACATAGCTTTATATGTTAGGCAGAGATCACCTCTGAGTAGGCGATATGCTATGGAGTAAAGCTGGAGTTTTTTGAGGCGGTCAGTGTAGGGCATTTGTTTGAGTCCAGTAATCCTCTTTGTGAGGTACTTCTGTTGCCTTTCCAGCTGCTGCAGATGTCTTGTGAGGTACATTCCAAAAGGGGCATTGTACGCTATAATGGGTCTAATGAGTGATGAGTAGAGGGTAACGATGACCTCTTTTTTCCTGGATGAGAACCGTTTTATGATGAGGTGTGCCACATTGAAGGACTTCCTGACTACTGTGGCGATGTGACTATCAAAGGAGAGACTACTGTCCACCTGGGTCCCAAGGTCTCTTATCACGCATTTGGTATTAAGTAGATTGCTGCCTATGTGGTAGTTCATGGGTACAGAGTTTTTACCAAAGGGGATGACACTGCACTTTTTGGCATTGAGCTTGAGGCCATGACTCTGACACCAGGCATCTGTCTCAGAGAGGCCCTTCTGTAGGATGTTCACATCATTTGGGGACTTGACTATGGCTCCTAGTTTGCAGTCATCTGCGAACTTCATTAGCCAGAGGCCTTCTGTGTTAGCCTGTACTTCAGGGAAGTAGATACCAAACAGGAGCAGTCCCAGGATGGAACCCTGTGATACTCCACTTGTCACTGGTTTGAGGTCAGATTTGGAGTCTGCAACTTTTACAATGTGGGTTCTGTCAGGGAGCCAGTTGGCAACACATCTTGTGATGTAGGGATTTATGCATAGTTTATTGAGTTTAGCTATAATTCCAGAATGGGGGATGGTGTTGAAAGCCTTGGGGAGGTCAAGATAGGCTGTGTGAACCACTTTACCCTCATCCACGGCTTTGGTGACTGCCTCAAAGAAGTTGATCAGGTTCAGGAGGCATGATCTGCCTTTCACAAACCCGAACTGGGTGGGATCCAGAGTTTGGAGGTTACCAATGTCTTTGTTTATGAGTTCCATGATGATACGTTCCATGGCTTTGCAGACCAGGCTCGTCAGGCTAATAGGTCTATAGTTCCCAGGATCAGTGGTGGCTCCCCCTTTGTGGAGTGGGATAACTGTTGCTGTACACCATTCAGTGGGCACAAAGCCTGATGCGAGGCTATTATTGAACATGATGCTTAAGTGGGGAACCAGTTCATTCTGAAGTTCGTGTAAAATGAAGCCTGGGATGTTGTCCGGTCCCATGGATGCTGTGTTTTTGGCTTTAGAGAGTGCAGCTTTCACCTGCGTAGTTGTGATTACAGGGACTCTGTATTCTTCCTGTATAGATATGAGCCCTTTAGGGGGTGAGTGGGGGGGGTAAAGTTAGCACTAAACCTATCTGCCAGGATGTTGGCAATATCAGTTGGTTCTGTAATTTTCATGCCTTTGTGCTGTAACTCAGAGCAGATCTGGGTGTTACCATTGAGATTCTTGACATAGCTATAGAATGCTTTGTGGT